>NC_140594.1:701170012-701404095 GCF_964204655.1 Triturus cristatus | reverse complement strand
GCACCACCTGAAGCCATCTTGATTGGAATAAAGTGGTAACTCTTAAAACATTTAATTTAAAAAGGAACAAAATGAGGGGGTTCATTTTGCCATAGAAAGTATGATTAGTGCTGCAGGAAGAAAAATTAGGGCACATTTTGAGTGACTTCTCAAATCCTCTTCTATTTCATTAAAACATTCTGACATGCACACTGAAACATGCACTTTGAAAACCAGCAGCAGACTTCCCTGGTGTGCAGTAGCTTTACTACAGTGATCAATTGAGCAACTAGAGTGCTAACATTCTGAATTTATGGCAAATGTGTGACACATCTGAATGCCGTCTTGATGGAATCAAAGTAAAAAACTGAAAGTATTTCCTACTGAGGAGACTGTAGTAAATGAGGAAATTGGGAAACTTCATAACAAATAAGTTTCCCAAGATGGCCACCAGAGACAAAAGAGCCCAAATGTAGCACAAATATCACCCAGATGTAGCCCAAGTATAGCCCAATGACAGAATGTCCCAGAGTGTTCTTAAGAACAACTAGAGCGCTTACTGTCTTACTTATGACAAAAGTATGGCACACCTGAAGCCATCTTGATTAGAATAAACTGGTAACACTTAAAACATTTAATTTAAAAAGGAACACAATGAGAGGGTTCATTTTGCCATAGAAATTATGATTAGTGTTGAAGAAAGAGAAATTAGGGCACATTTTGAGTGACTTCTCAAATCCTCTTCAATTTCATGAAATAATTCTGACATGCAGACTGAAACATGCACTTTTAATACCAGCAGCAGACTTCCGTGGTGAGTAGTAGCTTTACTACAGTGATCTAATGAGCAACTAGAGTGCTAACATTCAGAATTTATGGCAAATGTGCGATGTATCTGAATACCTTCTTGATGGAATCAAAGGAAATACTGAAAGCATTTCCTACTGAGGAGACTGCAGTAAATGAGGAAATTAGGAAACGTCATAACAAATAAATCTCCCAAGATGGCCACCAGAGACAAAAGAGCCCAAATGCAGCACAAATATCACCCAGATGTAGCCTATATGTAGCCCAATGACAGAGTGTGCAAAACACTTTTTATTTTTTGTGATTTTGCTGTTTTATATAGTGCAGACTTGTCAGGTATTGGAGTGCTTTACATGAGCATTGGATACATCATACAATAACAAATTCATTTTGGTTGTAGACATGGGGAGATTAAGTGATTTGACCAGAATCACAGAATGTCGAGCTGAAGCAGAAACTCCATCCTGGTTCCCCAGTTGCAAAGTCTGCAGCTCTGGAAGTAACCCCACATCCTCTCCCCTAAGTGCAACATTTAATCAAGTGGTCAACTGGATAAAAAAACATAAAGATAAAAAATAATTTTAAAGTGCGTTGTCGCTATTTGAAAACTCAGAAAATATGTCCTCATTTTAGTTTTTTAGAGCACTAACCATAATTTTGATGCAAATAAGACCCTCTCATATATGTAATTTCTAAAGGAAATGCTCTAGGTATTACAGTTTTGATTACATCAAGATGACGTCAGGCGTTCCACACTTTTGTAATAAATATAGAATGTTAGCAATCTAGTTGTTCATTAGGATACTGTTGAGAGGCAGAGGCCAGGGGCACCGACTCTTAAAATTGAAGGCAGGTAGGAGGGTGCAGAGGCAACAATTTGACCACACTGGGCAGGCAGGAAGGGCAGTGGTAGCACAACAGACTATGGAGGGCAGTGGAAAGGGGGGCAGGGGCAACAAAACAACAATACAGGACTGGCAAGAGAGGCTGTGGCAATATAATAGACCATTGTGGGCAGAAGGAAGAGGCAGTGGTAGCACAACCATACATGCCAACAGACCCGATTCAGCCAGGAAACATCCAATATTTTTAAGCTCAAATGGGCTTTATTTGATCTGTCTCCTGTCTACAATCTCCTCTTTTTCAATGTAACTCAAAGGGGAAAATCAATATCCCAGTTTTTTTTTCAAAATCTCACTCTTACCAAGTTCAAAATGTTCGCAAGTATGGTACATTGGATCATGGAAGGCAGGAGGAAATGGGTAGGGACAGGACTCAAATAACATGGGACAGGAGGGACATGGAGAGGTGCACCAAACTGACCCTACAGTGCAGGCATCAGGGTTTGCAGCAGCACAATGCACCACACAGGGCATGCGGGACGGGAGTGCAGCACAACAATCCATAGAAAGCAATAGGAGGGGACAGGCCCATGCACATGGACAACAGAGAACAGAGGGGAAAGAGGCAATGGTAGCTAGCTGACCATAATGGACAGACAGGAGAGAAAGCTGCAGCATAACATACCATAAAGGGCAGGAGGGACCGAGGGGCATTACAATGGAACAGACAAACCAGGATCGAGGGAATAGGGATCTGCACATGGAAACAGAGGGCTGGGGGCAAGGGGGCAGGGCAGGAGCAGCAAGATGACAATGGAGGTCAGGCAGGATGGGCACTAGAAGCAAGACACACCATGGAGAGCAACAGTGAGACTATGATGGCATAAACACAGACCATGGAGGGAAGGTGGGAGGGGATCAGGGGCAGCTAGCTGACCACACAGGGAAGGAGGGAGGAGCCGTGGCAGCAGAGAAGATCATGCATTGGAAGCGGGAGGGTTAGTGGCAGCACAATGGCTATGATGGGCGAGAAGGAGGGTGTAGGGGCATACACAAAGACTATGGAGGATAGATGGGAGGGTCAGGACCTGGGCACAGACAAGAGAGTTCAGGGGAAGGGGCCTCACAACAGACCATGCGGGGCAGGCAGGAGGAGCAGTTGCAGCACAACAGACCAGGGAGGGCAGAAGGGTGTGGCAGTAAAATGGACCATGGAGGACAGGAGGAAGGGGATAGGGTCATGGAATGTGGACAGGCAGGGTGGAGGTTGCAGGGACAGGTTACAGTCATCTGACAATGCTAGGCAGGTGGGAGGTGAGTGGCAGCTCAACAGAACACTCAGAGTAGATAGGAGTGGCAGGTCCATGAAACATGGTGGGCAAAAAGGATGGAGCAGGGGCATGCACAAAGACATCGGAGGGCAGGGGGAAGGAGAATAGGGGCAGCAAGCTAAGCACAGAGGCTGAGCAGGAGATCAATAGAATTGGGCAATGGAGGGCAGGAGGATTGGACTGGTACATCATGCTAAATGGAGGGCAGTGGCAGCACATCAGACCATGCATGGCAGGAGGGAGGAGGCTAGTCAATGGATTCAGACAACAGAGGATAGGGAGGAGGTGGATGGGGCAACAAGCTAACTGTTCAGAGAAGGCAAGAAGGCCAGTGGCAGAACAACGGCCACACAGGGCTGTAATAAGGGAGCAGGGACATGGACTTGGACAATGGATGGCTAGGAGGAAGGAAGGCAGGAGCAGCAAGCTTGGGTGGGGGCAGCACAATGCCAGGCCCTGCTTCCATCCCCCCACCATCCATTGTGCTATGCATCTTACTTAACGTTAAAAAAAAAAACTAGAAATTTTCTGAAAAAAACAAAGATTACAGGGATGGTATAGTTAGACTCAGATTTCACTCATACACAACCAGTGAAATTCAGCAGTTATAGTTACCTGAGCTAACTATAACTTACGCCCCCGCAATGTACTGCTAATGACCTCAGACATTACATCATTCATGACATGGTCAATTACATCACTCATGACATCACTCCTGACATCTCTAATGAGCTGTGAATGGAATGGAACTATAATCGCAAGAACTTTATTTAGGGATAGTGTATGTATATTAACACCCCTTTTTTTCCTTTTCTTTCGTTTGAGAACCATTATAGTACGCAACGTGCCCAGATTAATATGGCCGATAGATTTTCACTTTAAAGTAATGTGTAGTCCATTGTTTATGCTGATGTTTGCAATTCTAAGTATGTTTATTATGAATAAGCCACTTTGACGAGTATACAGGTATGGCGGTCAAGTGGCAAGATATGCTGAAAGGACATTGTGTGCATATTAACACTTATTTTCTTTTCTTTATTGTATCAATTCCTGAATTTTCACATCATGACCAGGCCAATATGGGCGCCAGCTTTTTGGATTAAAGTAATGCACTGGTGATGATGTCACATATTACATCACTCATGACATGGTCAGGGACATCACTGATGACATCACTGATGAAATCTCAAATGACATCACTGATGACATCATCTACGTGATCTTCTGATGCACCTCCTCACACCCTAAAATACAGACTACCATTCTCGAAACCATAGACACAACAATACTAGTACTGCTACAATATTCTGTGCACTATGCATGCAGACCTCTAACCAGCTACATACTATTGATATAGTCTCTTAAATACTCAGTTAGTACCTGTGCAGTCTAGGAATCCTTCTGTTTGTCCCATGCACTTCT
This sequence comes from Triturus cristatus, assembly GCF_964204655.1. NCBI lineage: Eukaryota > Metazoa > Chordata > Amphibia > Caudata > Salamandridae > Triturus > Triturus cristatus. The sequence goes on along the minus strand of NC_140594.1, from coordinate 701,399,714 downwards.
CCATTCACCCATACATCACTATCTACGTATCCTATCACTCCACCAATACCTAAGCACTTATAAATTCAGCACGCACTTTCTATGCAACACTGAAATTATGCCAATTATTAGTCATATACTTAAGGAATGGCGTAGTAAAAAACACAAGTGCAGGTACAAAAATGTTTAAACTATGCATGCACACCTCTAACCAGCTACAAACTATTGATACACTCTTCTAAATACCCAGTTAGTACCTATGCAGTGCATGAATCCTCCTGTCTGTCCCATGCATTTCTCCAATCACCAATTCAGCACTATCTACTTATCCTATTACTCCACCAATACCTAAGCACTTATAAATTCACTATACACTTAGTTTGTAACACTGTAATTATTCTAGTTACTAGTCATGAACTTATGTAAGGCCTAGCTACTAACACAAGTACATCTATAATATTTTGTGCACTATCCAAGCAGACCTCTAATTAGCTACATAATATTGATACACTCTTCTAAATACCCAGTTAGTACTCATGCAGTGTAGGAATCGTCCAGTCTGTCCCATGCACTTCTTTAATCACTTATCTACCACTATCTACTTATCCTATCACTCCACCAATACGTAAGCACTTATAAATTAATATAAATTAAATGTGACTCTGTTTGCAGCACTGTCATCATTCCAGTTACTAGTGGTATTCTTATAAAAGGACCTAGGCACCAACACAAGTACACATAAAATATTCTGTGCATAATCCCTACAAATCTCTAAGCAGATACATACTATTGGTCCACTCCATTAAATACTGAAGTAGTACCCATGCAGCGTAGGATACCTCCTGTCAGTGTCATGCAATTCTTCAATAATCCATCCAGCACTATTTTCTTATTGTATCAGTCTGCCAATGCCTAAGTACTTATGGGGCAGATTTACAAGCACCCTGCGCCACCAGTACGTCACTTTTTGTAACGTAGTGATGGCGCCAGGCACTCCTTCATATTTATAAGGAGAGGAAAAGCCACCCTGCGTGGTTTTTCCTCTCCTTGTAAATACGACCCCTTCATACACAGAACTTTGTGTTGATGGGGAGTCCCATGGGTGTTGCTGTGGGTGTTCCCACGCAACACCCATAGAACAAGACACATCTCCAGATTTATGAGAAATCGTAAATCTGGAGATGTGTGTGAATGCTGCTCCATCCTAGAGTTGGTGTAGCAAGGCGCAACAAGGAGAATTGTTTTCATTTCTCCTCATTTTTTCCTCCTTCAATGCATGCTGCATTCCACAGCATACATTGAAAGAGGAAAATGCCTTTACTGATTGTTTGTGTGCAGGAAGGTCTCCCTTCCTGCACAAAAACAATCTCCACATGACACAGACATCCTTGCACCATGGTGCAAGGGTGCCTGTGTCACCGCATGGCTGCAGTTTGTGCAGCAGTGCAGAGGGAAGCACAGAGTTGCAACATATTCATGTATATATGTCACATCCCTGTGCTTCGGAAGTGCCACAGTGCAGTACAGCTAAAGAGCTTGCAGTGTCACGCTGCAGTACTTCCTCATAAATCTTCACCTATAAATTCACCATACACTACTAATGCATTCTTTCAGTCAATCATGCTGTATACATATATTCAACCAAACTTTCACACATTACCTTGCAATTATAGTTCTTTCTTTAACCAGATAAGGTAGTTCTGATAATAACTTTTTTTTCTTCTTTTTTCTTTTGTGTATATTTATTTTGAACAATTTTATATATATATATATTTTTTTTTTTAAATGAACAAAAAAAGAACAAATAAAACAGGAAACATTTGGAATTACTTAGCATTCCAAAAACAAAAAAAACAAAAAATTAACAACGATGGTTACATTGCGCATCACAAACTGCATCCATCGACTGCTCACCGAAGCATATAAGTTTCTTACACTTCACGCAGTGTTGCTCGAGAAAGGCGAATTCTAGCCTAATGTCCATTGCAGGTGTTCCTGAGGATGCTCCAGATGTACTTGCCACAGCAGGTGAGGGGTTCAAAGCAGCTCGCCTCATTTCCTCCCGAGCAAGATTGAGAGGATGTGTGGTCTGGAGATGCTTGTACATAGAAGCAGTGCCACAAGAGTATTTTTTTTCACTACCTCTTGACAGAACTCGATAGCAAATTTTGCACGTCACTTTTCGCGCTTTTACTTTCTTCTCTCCAGGTGGAAAAGTGAAGAATTTCCACACAACAGATTCCGGCCTCTGTGGACGTGGTGCCTCCTGCAAGAATTCTTCTTCAGAAGATACTTCCTCCTGCTGCTGCTGCTGTCCAGATGCCATTTTGTTTGATATTTTTTTTTAAAAACCAAACAAAACAAGCAAAAAGGGTTCTTGTAGGAAAAGAGATGTCTCTCTAAAGATGCTGCAACAAGAATGATTAAAATGGGTGGGGTCCTTCAATAGTTACAGTGGGAAATGTTATGAACCAATGAAATCATTTTTTTTGAGGTCACATGGGATCCGCGCACTCTGCACTTACGAAGCACGCACCCGCCTTCGCAAAAATATATTTAAAAATAATATAAGTTTATTATAAGTACAAATATATCATTTTTATATATATCTTAGATAGTCTCTTGCCCTAATATGTATATTAAACACACATACATATCATTTTAGAACATAAAAAAAGTTGCGCACCCAGCACGCCCCAGCATATATATGACGTCACGCGCGACCCACCACCGCGCAAGCGTAGCGTACCATAATGCGCATGTGTCGCAAATGCGCTGGAGCAGGAGTCGCAGACTGGTCACATACCAATCGCGCACATCACGTAATATTAAATGTATATGATGTAACTAAAAAACACGCAGCCATTGCACACCGTACGCGGACCCTTCACGACGTTTCTAAAATGGTGGCTAGACTCCGCACACCCACTGTGATGTGTACGCTTTGGGTGCGCGACTCCGAAAAAAGTTTGGAAAAAGTTTTTAAAAAAGAAAATAATATAAATATACTAAAATAAAAAAATAAAACAAAAAAATTAAACAATATTTCAGCTTACATTTTTTTTATTTGTTTGCAATTTTCAGAAAAATATGTAGTGTTATTTAATGAATAAAATATTTATAAATAATCAGTTAAAAAACTGTAGAAAATCAGTACCAAAAAATAGGTATAACTACTATTACACTAAAAAATTACCAGACGTTATAGTTAGAAATTAGCATTTAAAAACATTTGAAATTCACTGAAAAAACCATAGGTTTCAGAGACGTCATTGTTAGAAATTAGCATTTAAAAAACCTTAGAAATTCACAGAAAAAAACATAGTTTTCAGGGGTGTTAGAGTTAGCTGGACATTTCACTCGTACAAAACCATATAAATTCCTCCATTATAGTTAGTTCTGCTAACTATAACTCGCACGCCCACAATGCACTGCTGATGATGTCACATATTACATCATTCATGACATGGTCAGTGACATCACTGATGACATCACTGATGACATCTCAAATGGGATGTCATGAGTGATGTCACTGACCATGTCATGAATGATGTAATATGTGATGTCATCACAAGTGCATTGCGGGCACGCAAGTTATTGTTAGCTGAACTAACTATAACGGGGGAATTTCAATGGTTTTGTATGAGTGAAATGTCCAGCTAACTATAACACCCCTGAAACCTATGGTTTTTTCAGTGAATTTCTAAGGTTTTGTAAATGCTAATTCCTAACTATAACATGTCTAAAACCTATGGTTTTTTCAGTGAATATATATATATATTCACTTAAAAAACCCAAAAGGTTACAGGAACATTATAGTTGGGAAATAGAATTGTTTTAAACTTAGAAATTCACTGAAAAAACAAAAGTTACAGGGACATTATAGTTAGGCTCATATTTCACTCGTGCGAAACCAGTGAAATTCAGCAGTTTTAGTTACCTGAGCAAACTATAACTTAAAGCCCCTGCAATGCACTGCCTATGACCTCACATATTACATCACTCATTACATGGTCTGTGACATCACTGATGACATCTCAAATGACATCACTGATGACATCTGCCAATGAGTGTTAGTGTTTTATCAATGTTTCTGCGACTTACAATATATACTAAGCTAAAAAGTTAAATTACTATAATTTGTGTGCTAGTAATGAGTGATACCACTTCTAACAAATATTATGTGAATGGCTGTGTGACTGTTTGTATCCGTGTGTGAGTAGCTGTCCGATTGGCTGTATGGGTATGTGAGTAGTTGTGTGGGTGTGTGAGTGGGTATAAGAGTGGTTGTGTGGGGGTATGAGTGGGATTGTGTATGGTTCTATGGGTCTGTAACTGGGTGTGTGAGTGGGTCTGAATGCCTGTGTGAGTGCCTGTGTGGGTCTGTGGGTGCTCTGTTAGTGCTTGTGTGCATGTGTGAGTGCCTGTACAGGTCTGTGAATAGGTCTGTAAGTGCCTGTGTGGGTCTGTGAGTACCTGCATGAGTATGTGGGTGGGTGTGTGAGTGCCTGTGTGGGTCTGTGAGTAGGTCTGTGAATGCCTTGTGGCCGGTGAGTAGGTGTATGAGTGCCTGTGAGTGGGTGTGTGAGTGGTGTTATGGATTATGGGCATTTGCATACTTAGTGAATTTAAAGAGAACCATGGATTTTGCTTGCACAAGGAGACAACAAGGTAGAAACCACTCATCACAGTCACTATACATCAGATTGTGCTCCAATAGATCAATGATGAATTCACCTCCATTAAGGATTTCATATTGTTTTCAATGTCAAATACGAGAGTCTAAACACTTGCTTTGCCTTTGAGAGTTAGTTTGGTTCGTTTGTGTTTAACAAAGTGGAGCTTCAACTGGGGAACCTGCTGTGTTTATATTTGTAGGTGCTTCCCTTTGAGGTTTAATTTTTGTACAATGAGCATCAGGGCCATAATGGATCCTCATTTTTACCAAGAAGAGTCCACAGTTTAGCTGACAGTGTCTACCCAAATAGAGTACTTTTTACTGGTTAATTAGTAAGTGCTACCTCTTTGCGTAAATGTCTAGTGTGTATTCTTCATTACAGCTGCATTAAGGACCACAAAGTAATGTCTCCAGGGACCTTGTGTGCATGTAATTTTGGCAGTGTGATTGTTCTTGCAGCGTCATCATCCACAAATCTGTGATAACACGAACTTTCATCAAGAGAACACAACAAGACTACAATGAGGATAATTCCCACCAAACAAAGGTATTTCCTCTTAACTATATGAAGTAAGTGCCCCATTTGTTTGGTAGAAATGTCCTCATATACCTGTGCATCAAGAACGTATCACCAAAATCGGTGTGAAATGCGCTTGGGGGCCTTTTGGTAAACTGCCCATCAACGTGGGAAAAGGTGGGAAGACCTTTGCATACTACTAAGAAAAATGGTGGGTGGTCAAATGGGTGCAGCTTGCAGATGATTTTGGGCATTTGCATGATCAGGGTAATTAAAAAGGAGACACATGGTCTCTGTTTTCATGTTTTTCCAAGGTGAGGGGGTCACATGACTGCCCTCTCTGGGACAATTTTGTCCCCGGGAACCCTATCCCCCAGGACCCAACCAAACGTTAATGGGGTGGGGGCTGAGCAGCCCCCCTCCCTGGGTTGATTTTGGCCCCGGGGACCCCATCTCCAGGGGCCCAACCAAAGAATATTGGGAAGAGGGCCAAATGCCCCCCTCCATTATATACATGGCCCCAGAAAGGTGGTGGTTCCTGTGGCACTTACGAGCCTCAGGAAAGTTGTGCGTCTCACCTCTGTTTTTCTTTTTAATCGGCCTGTCCCAGGTAGCTGGGAGTCCACAGGGCCAATATTGGCCGTGGGGAGGAGGGCCTCTTGCACCCCCTCCCCTTATTTAAATTATAACAAAACCCCAGGTACTTGGCCCACGCGGGGGCCCATGTTTAAACAAGCGCCTGAGACCACGCTTGTATTTTTTTATTACGCTGGGAATTTATGAACCAGTCACGATTTTTGCCATGAACAATTTTTTTTAAACATGCTTTTTGGCTGTGGCGGAGTCCCTGGGGGACCCCAGCTCCATTCCTAGGGGTGTCATGGTGTGCCTAACCTGCCAGCTTTTCTTTTTTTTAATTTGTGTTTGGGACTCGGCTGAGTCCGAGTCCCAGGATGGCTGCCAACACTTTCTGGTTTGAGATCGGGAGGATTCAGGTAGGGTTCAAGGTTCTAGATATGCAATTTCTTTTTCTTTAATATCTTAAAAACTACTGAACAGATTTATAGCAAATCGCAAAAAAAGACTCTTTCTGGACCAAAAGATACCAGTTTTTACCAAATAAGATGTCATTCTGTTCAGCGGCTTGGGCTGTAGTCGTGTCTAAAATCTTTATGGGAATTATCATGAGAACCCCACTTTTTTGACTCTTCTATTTTCTTGGTCCACGCTTGACAGATCTCCCCGAAACTTTTCAAGAATAATAAGAGAGAGCAGCACTCTGCTATTTGGAAAATGTTGTCAAGTTTCATCCACGGCACCAAAGTTATAGACAAGTCAAAGAATGCTTTTCCTATGGAAACTAGGTCCTAACGTTAACTACCTACTGGCGACCGCAGAAAAAAACAAAGGTTAAAGCAATGTTATAGTTAGGTGAGAATTTCAGTAACAATGTAACGTTTTTAAAAATACAAAACATCTGAAATTCACCAGTTATTGTTAGGTCTGGTAACTATAACTTGTGCCCTAAGGAAACTATAACTGTCACCCCAATCATGCAGTTTTCTAATCAATATTTTCATTGCAAATGCTGCAGTGATATTATCAATGATGTCATAGAAGATGCCACAAGTAATGTAATATGTGGGGTAAGTAGACTGATTTCTGAGTCTTAAGATGGCTGCACCACTTCCTGGTTGATGTGGTGGCAGCCTTTCAGATCTCAGCAGGAGATCTCTCAGGTCCGTGGAGCCTCTGTGGTATCAACTATACAAAGTATTTGAGCATTATTTGTTCAAAAACAACTGACCAGATTCACACCAAATAACAACAATACTCACCAGTCATCTTATGGCTACTCTGGGAATGACTGGTTCTTTAAACCTCTCAGATTACATCCTGCGGCTGCATTATCAAACTAATTGTACATGCAAGCCTGGTCCTGCTGCATTACAGATGCAGTCTTGGAGTGCCATTGGATGCCAGGGCTTGAATTGGAGTTTGGGGGATGTGATACTTCATCACAAACATGACGGATGTCCTGTCAGCCATATAACAAGTGCATTACATCCTATGGCACTTGTAATACTGTAGATGGGATATCTATTGCAATGTAATGATAGCTGAATCATCTATTTTGTTATTTGGCATTGTTTGCTTGGCTGCCATTAAACAGTCCAACACCCAACATAACCAATTAGATACAACATTTTACAAGCATCCAGCACAGTAGACAAATTCATTTTACACAACTAACTTGGATTCTCAGGTGTTTCCGCATTCAGGCTAAACAGCTCTGGTTAGTGGACAGTGCTTCCCAATATTTGTCTTCTGAAACTCTTGGTTGACTCCACATAGTCTAGTTACTGATTGCTTAGCAGCGCTTAGAGTGACTGGTTTTCTATCACTCCTATGTGACTCCATTTTATCGCTGGTAGCTAGCAGTGCTTCTATAGCTGTGGCTTGTGTTGATTGTGGGTGACTCCATATACTATATTCATTGTTGTGTAATAATGCTTCTAGGTGTAACGTTTCAGCCACTCTGGGGACTCCACCAGGTTTATTCTTTGTAAGCTTACTACTTTTGAAGATTAGTGTACATATATGTGACCGTGTCTATTCTCACATGTTTTACTACAATCATGTTTACTGACAATGGTGATGATACACAGTAAGTACACCTTGCCTTCAAACCTCATGCATGTTACTCAAAATCAACACCCTGTTCACCATGCAATCCATAAGGGTGCCCATAAAATCAATGCAAATTGGAGTACTTTGCAGATGTCAAGGTTTTTATTCCAGACTCCCAGGATCGTCACATTGCTCATTGCAGCGCTGTGTGCGGTGCAATTAACATGAATACTATCTCAAAGGCCCACAATCAGCTTAGCACTATTAATAAAAGAAATGCAGAGTCTTCAAACAAGATGTCTGCTTTCAGAGGATTCCAAAAGCCAGTGGCGGCTGGTGTAACTTTACAAGCTGTAGGGCGTAAGACAAGACCCTACATTTGTCTGAAACTTCAAGCTCAACACACAATATATTGAATGCAGGACAGTGGGCACTCCATAGTTTCATTTTAATATGGAGAGGAAAACAGGATGTTATTTTTATTGTGTGCTGTCTTCAACCGAACTCTTGCTTAGCACTGTGTATTTCAGGGTGTAGTGAATGGCTACATAAATGTTGACATGTTTACTGTACACTCTTGCCTTGAAACCATGTTTAATATGATGTACACTCATAACGGATAAATAGAGGGTTACACAGATACCACTTGCATTAAGCTATCGGGCAGCCTGAAAGCACAGAGACCTTACACTGCTGCACACAGAGGAAAGAAATTATGGGGAACATTGATAGTGAGCAAAAGAAATATGGATTAAACCCAGATCTGTGACTGGGGGTGAGTTGTTGAAGATTTTTAGCACTCCGTTCATCATCTTATTGTATTTGCTATGTTCGCCCTGAGTGGCCAAGGGTATGCGCAGACGTGGGTCCCTTGTTTGCTGTGCCACTTGATTCAAGCTAGCTTGGCTGATGAGGGGTGATTCCCCAAAACTGGTCTCAGGATGCTTGGTTCTGGTCCAGGAAAGACCTGGCCTTGAGGAGCAGATTCAAGACTGATTTGTATATGGATGGGTCCAACTGGGGTGCATAGTGAGCAAAAAAAGATGGATTATACTCAGATCTGTGACTGGGAATGAGTGATTGTAAAGGTTTGACACTCCATCCATCATCTTCTTGTGTTTGCACATCTCTGTTGTCCCCTGGTTCCTGCGGTATCCCCATCCTCTTCCACTGCACTGCACCATATTCCGCTTACAACTAGTTCATTCCAGTTCCTAAAAGGAACCGGAATTGTTCATAGAACTGGAACACTGCATATGGATTTGGGCCTGGTGATTCCAAGTCCTCATGGTATTCCCCAATCCCAGGTTTGGTAACCATAATAGTTGTATGTATGTGTTCGGATACTTGATGGAAACAGTATTTCCAGTCACATGGTTTCTTGCAGATAAATCCAACCACAACGTAATGGGACCCCCAGGTGGTCTAATAGAGTGCTTAACAAGATATGCCATACAAAAGCATTCGAGCAAACTCATTAGGCAGAACTTCCCACATACACAGATCAGATACACCACGGTAGCTTCCATGCTGCTAACAACATTATCTCTCTAACTTAACACTCTACTCAAAACATATACCACATATTAATTCTTTCACTCCCATAATGCCATGAATTCATAAAGCAACATTTTTCATATATATATAGCACAGTATTTCAGGCCAAACAGGGGGCGGTTATATACTGAGAGCAAAAAATAGTGAAACAGTTACTACTGTAGTAAATACACATCTAGTGAGTGTACTGACGTCTAACCGAACGTGTTTTGATACTGTTGCTACCATATTGAGATATGCTAAATGATCCTCAACTGGGGCCGCATTTACTAAGACACTGGTTGCAAAACCTGATCTCCATTTGTGACCAGTCCAGTGTGGAATTTTACAAACCTTCCTGCCTATCTCTAGATGAGTTCACAAATGTCTGAGTGGGAGTGACCTGCAATCCTACCAAAATTGTAACTCACTCTCATTGGGCACAAATACAGGGTTGTGTCCTGAAAGGGTCTGCAGACTATCATGTCTGTGATGGTGCTTAAATAAAAAAATGTTTTAATTGCGGTCCATTTTTCTTAAAGGAAACAGGACTGATTTTTAAAAAAGGTTTTATTTTTTTAGATTTACGCTGAGAGTTGGCGGTGGGCACCTTGCCAATGGCTGCCCTCCCTGAAACATGTTTTAAAATCCACAGAGTGGAAGGAAGGGGTGCAAGGGAAACCTATTCCCTTTTGTGAATGGGTTACCATTTCAATATGGAGGTCTACAAATCAACACACGCCTTCCAAATAGCACATCAGTTTGCAGTCACATCTATTGTCAAACTCAGTAAGATATCACCAACTCCTTAAATGGTGTTGGTAAATTGCAACAACAAAAAAATGTCGTTGCATAATCTGATTCGGAATGTTTGTGACGAGGCCCCTAGTTAGTTTATGATGTGACTTCATCATGCATTAAACAACTGATTGTGTGTGGTGATGTCAGTAGTTCTGAAGTGGTTTACAGTGACGTTAAGTCTACCAATCTCACTTAATGTGGTATTACCACACAATATTACGAACGGAAATACAATAACCTCTGTAGTGAATTTAAACATGCAGGGGCTTATTTACAAGCCCCTTGCACCGCTGGTGCGTCACTTTTAAAATGAGAAAAAGTGACGTACCGGTGGCGCAAGAGGCTTGTAAATAAGCCGCGCAGCATTTAGGGCTTAAGCACTCCAAAGCCCAGACCTTGGGAGAACAGGCGTATCTTATTTGGTTGCCCTGTCCTATGTTGGCAACCTTTAAATTAACCTTCAAAAATCTAAATCCTGAATACTGCTGTATCCCTACTTCAAGCAGGGGCCACAAAGGCCCATGAAGGCGTTGTCAAAAATAGAAATCTTTTCAAATCACTCTTTAATAAATACAATTGGAAAAAGAAAAAAAAGAATGTGAATTAATATTTATATCAAATCTAAACCCCGAAACAGGAATCACTCTTGTGTGAACGGCTCAATTTCCGGTGTATGGAGTTTTACCTCGAAAACATTAATATGGGGCTGACCTGCTTAACCTTATCTGGGCAATCAAACAGCCTGGATGAATAATGGAGGATATTTAGGGTCAAGATGGCGGCGGGATCACTAATCTTGGCCTGCGAGGTGGCTGTCATCAGCAAAGGAAGAAGGGTGGAGTTTGGGGGTGGGTAAGAGGTACTCGTCCATCCGTAGAACATGCGTTTTCGCAATTTTATAACAAATACAAGTCTTTTTCAACCCAAGAGCTTATTAGGGTTATCCTTAAATCAGCAAACATCGTGGGATCAGCACACACACAGCCCCGGAGAGCCTAAAACTGTATATTGATTCAGATGTGTCCAAGTACAAAAACGTTTCTAAAGAAGTTTACAGTCATAGGGCCGAATCACAAAACTTGTTTCAATGACACTATTACATGGTTGTAAATAAGGCAGTGCTTGGAGAATACACTTTACCGAAAGCTTTTGTCTAGCTAATAATGTGTAACAAAAATATTTGTGGACGTTTGTTATCAACATTTTGTTGCGGTGGTGATGTGGTGTGCTGTGTTTTTTCTGGTGTTGTGATTTGGTGCTGCATTATTTACATAGTGTTATTGATGTACTGTGTGGTTGTTGCACTGCGCTCCGATTCTTTTGTGTGGTGCCTGTTATGTTTTTTCTCGTGCTGTTTAGTACGATTTGTGTGTCGATGTGCTCTGTAAATACTTTAGAAGTGTAGACAAATGCTACTTGATTTCCAGCCAAAAGCAGCACATGCCTTTGAAGTTATCGCGACAACCAAGCTTTGCCAGTATATAGGTGGCAGGAGAGCTCTACTCCAGCACTTCAGCTATTTCAGACCCCAGATAACCCAGCATGTGCCAGAGGTTTAAATTAGCACCTCCAGTGCTCACCTCATGTGTCAGCCCATAGTATCTGTAGTACAAGAACCTTAAATACATTCCATGGAATAGCTGATTAGGTACGCAATTACTAGCATTGTTTCAAATAGGAATATGTTAACATGATAAATGCAAGATGAATGCTTTCACAGCCCCCGTTTTTCTGGGATGAAAATATCAGTTTACAGTAGTTCATTAGAATACAGTCTCACCATTTCTTTATTAATCTTGTCATTATTGCTTTTCTCGCCGGCCTGAGAAGTAGAAACCATGAAAGCATTGTTAGTGCCTTTATTTTTGTACGAGAGTTGGATGATGCACAACAACAGTCTAATAGCAAAATATGTAGCCACCACAATAAAACAATGGCCATATCCAAGGCACGAACACCTCCCACAGCCACGTCAGATGCCTATAGAGCTCAGGTTAGTGCTGCCTTGTATCTCCAGTAATTTCTTTATATTCACCTTATTTTAGCTATGTAGTTGTGTATGGTGAGGGAAATGTTGTGAAGATGAGTGCAGCATTCACTCCCTACCATTGTAGACCTCCTCTCCACTTTTGGCTACTAAAAAAAAATCCAAGGCCATTCAGCCATTCTGTTTTGGAGCAGCATTTTCGAATACGTCTATAACTGCTAATCCTACGGCTATTGAGTTGAGAGTTTCTACTTTTAATATTTCTGCATTTCTTATTATGGGGCATATCAGCAACACCCGGCGATAATTATCGCTCAGCGCTCTTAGAGTGAGGATAATTATCGACGGGTAAACGTGGATTTTTATCGCTGAGATAGCGTGCTATTAGCAACGCATATCTCCTCAGCGATAAAAATCCTCACGCTAACTGCCTTACGTGAGATTATCGCTGGAAACTCAGCGATAATCTCACACAATGTGGCGTTAGCTTGCTGATAGGGACTCACAAACTTAGCCATGATATCCACCTTCCATAGGATATCATGGCTAAGTCAGTCCTGAAGCAGGCGTAAGGAAAGTAGAGATAACAGGGGTTATCGATACTTTTCCTGACGCTATGCTTCATAGCGTGGGGCTTGATGATACGAGAAATGTCGCTTAGCGGCATTTCTCCTGTCATGTGGACGTCAGGAACGCCCACTTTGCATCTCATTAGAGATGCAAAGCTGGGCGTTAGGAATCCTGATGCCAAAGCAAGGTTTTACGCGTTAGCGTGGCCTTGCTAATTAGGCGATAAAATTATTGCTGCTTTTCGAAAACGGCCGCAAAAGCGGCGATAATTTTTTATCGCCTGCTTGTAAATATGCCCCTATGTTGTCTAAACAAACTGTTATCCTGTACATTGGTATTAAGGCAGAGATGAACCTTGAGGTAGCTAAAACAATCTGCCTACCCTTCTTTCATGCCACAGGATGATCATCAAAGTGTCTAATGGCTTGACTGATATACCCCTGATAACAAACCTAATCTAAGGGCAGCCAGGGGTAGACTTGGGACCCATAAATAGAATATAAATGACCTCTTTTGCAGATGGTGTTTGAGAAACAACAGTCCATGAGGAAGGAATTGTTTTAAACGAGGTGACCAGAAAGGAATGTTCTCTACCATTAAATCACATTTAATATGGCCAACAAAATTAATACTAGACACATTTTCTTTTGGGTGTTCGCAAAAAATAAATCCTTGCCTAGTCATTGCAAGATGCGTCACATCAGGCATTTCGTGGCGCAAAGCAATGGTAAACTGTTCAAGACCTGGGAAGATACAGGAGGAATTGCCAGCACACTCTGATTGTCTATGTCTGAAGTGGAAAAGATGAAGGGAAGTGTTGTTAAAATTGATGGTTAGTCTGATCAAAGGAATGCAATTGCCTACATCAACAAGCATGTTTGCAAATCTTGCAAGAGGAAGAGTTCATGGTCTAACAGTACTTTTCCAGCAGCAACATGTGGGAGTTACCATTGTAAGCTGAGCTGCAGCTCTCTGGAAGGAAGAGTGCAGTACAGTTTGGTTTTGGAATAATTCTCCATACTGTGCCAAAGATATTCCGCACCACAAACCAGTTGCTCAAAGCATCAATGGAGATAGTAGGCCAGACTCACAGAGTGATCCAGAAGGAGAAGGTTGCTTATCTCATACAGAGGCAGTAGCGATGCGTGGCTGTCTGGGCAGCATCACTCAGCGGTGGTAGAACAGGCAGACGTGTGAGCATGGAGACTTTGATGCACCAACCAATGATGACGTCACACATAAACAATCTTGACAGATTGTCTAGGGCCAGTAACAGACCCTAAATCAGCTGCAGTAGCACCATTGTCTATAGGCAGGGGGGTCGTTTGCAGTGGGATGAAAGGATTTAAGTCATCAAATCACAATATTTGATAGATGTGTGGCAAGACCTCAATTTTTCTTTTGAAGCTTTGTGCCCCTCCTTATCCAATTTAGTGAGGAGTTAAATAAATTCCTCCTTGCAGTGATATAAATTAGCTGATGCCAACAATAAATCATCTACATATTGAATTAAAGCAGCCCCAGGGATAAATCAACGTGCTCAAATTTCTCTTTAGGCCTTGCAAACAGATCAAAGGGAGGATAGGTCTATCTTTTTATGTGCGGAGTTCTCCTCCGTGACTAAGGAGTCTCCGCAATCGTAAACTTACTACTTACTAATTGTTTGTGAATACCAAGAAATTGTAAACTTAGTCAAAAGTATAAATTTAGCTTTGTGAATCAGTCCCATAGTTTGCACCAAATTATACCAACGCCCTTTGCCATTCTGACCTGTCTTAAATTTCCTTGATCTTTTGTACTCACCTTTTGTACCAACCTAAGTGATTTCTCTTTTCTCCTCAGCATTGGCGTCTATCTGGCCTGGTTGCACTAAATCATCACTTCAAACTCAATGAAGCTTAGCAAATGCATTTCTAAAATTTACTCCACCACGCTTTCCCTTTTAGGCTGCCCTTTATTTTTTTGTGATTAGAAACCATTAAACAGTTTCACCTTTACGTTCATCCAAAAATCAGTGAGGTCACATCACCACGAGCCAAGGTTTACATTTCCTCTTACTTCATAAAGATGTCATGAGTATCCCCAGATAACCTGCCAGGCCTTGTAGAAACAGCATTTTTTCAATGTAGTCCTTTCGTGCAAGTGTCTTGAAGGTATCCGACTTAAAGCTGGGCAGGACATCAGCAATTTTATTTCATAACCTTTTAAAACATTTGTATGGATATGTTTATGTGTACAAAATGTTCCACATTGAGACAAAGGGCTCTATTTCGAGTCCAGCGGAACAAAGTTAATGCATACCTTCCAGGTTTTTCTGGGTGTAGGAGAACAGGGTCGGATTGGGATTAAAAATCGGACTGGGCACGATAAAAAAAAGTGATCCACATGTGCATATTGCCTTTCATCAAAACATTGCTTCTGCGAAATTTTATAAAAAAGGGGGGGGTTTAAAAAAAAACGCACAGATGAGTTTACACTGGTGAAACACACCTGAAAACAAGTGAGGCTACTTCTGCTCATGCCCCCTGCCCCCGCTCAGTATGCACACATTAATTGCTGGCCCAGTGAAAGAAAGGGAGTGACACCTCTGCGGTTGATAAAAGGGAGGTAATGGATGGCCATATACCTCCAGAAAGGCCACTGAGGCACCCACTCGTCGCTGGCAGCATCGAACAACGCAGAAACCGCCCAAATCGCCCCCCCAGGCTGCTCAAAAAAGCAGCTCACAGCAGGAATTCGGATACCGGCCCCTTGGGCATTGTCCGAGTGCCTGTGTTACAAATCCGATGCTGTGGGAGAACCTGTCGTCATTATAATTGGCAGCCAAGTCTCAGTCCCCTTTTATCCCTAAAATGTTTCCCCTACCCCCCACCTCATCCCACAAACCTCCACAGAACCCGCAGCATGTATATACCACCTGCACAAGGCATGGCAGGGTAAGCTTCACATGGCTGATGTCTGCGTTATGGAGTGCGGAGCTAACTATAACAATAGAACTATGGATGAGGAGGAAGGGGGTGTCTTCCATTAGCTGTATTGCAGGCTATGAGTGCAGACCATGAGTGCAAGAGAGCTGCTGTGCTGCAAAGAAAGTCTCCTAACTATCACTCCACCTGCAGCCCTCCTGGCATCAGCATATGATCTGCATTTCTTAATCGGAGGTGTTCTTGAATTTCTTACTTTAGGATTGGCAAATATATCTACCCCATTCCATTTCCAAGTGAAATCATTGGTTTGCAAAGAAATCTGCGAGACATTATGGATGCAACTGTCTGAAACTGTTACACGGTGTAACTCAAATGACAAAAAAACTCTGGCAGGGTTATATTGATAGGAAAAAAACATTAAAACACTGACTACATGCAGAGCAATCTGCCCGATGGATTGACCTCTTATTTAACTGGAAATAGATTATGAATAATTGAAAATCCAGTTAGTTCAAAGCACTATTTCTCTCTTTTGCGTAGATTAAATTCACCTTATGGTCACAGGCAGCACGCCTCTCTGGCATACAAGGGATGGACAAATATTTGGAACCCTTTGTGAACACCATCGTTTGTTGACATTTTTTCAAATATGAGACAGTATTTGAATCTTGAATATTTAATAATAAATGTTATTCCAAAATGTGTAAAAATGAAGAAAAGTTGCTTGAAGAAAGGACATATACACACAGACCCCCCACACGCATATAGATACACATATATATATATATATTCACTGAAAAAAACAAAGGTTTCAGGGGCGTTATAGTTAGAAATTGGCATTTAAAAAACCTTAGAAATTCACTGAAAAAACCATAGGTTTCAGGGGCATTATAGTTAGCTGGACATTTCCCTCGTACAAAACCCTAGAAATTCCCCCGTTATAGTTAGTTCAGCTAACTATAACTCGCGAACCCGCAATGCACTGCTGAAGACGTCACATATTACATCACTCATGACATGGTCAGTGACATCACTGAGGACATCACTGATGACATCTCAAATGACATCACTGTTGACATCACTGATGACGTCATCCAGTGACTGTGTGTTTCTGTAAAGTTTAAATATGTTTTATATATTTATAGTGAAAGGCCTGTGGAAGAATGAGTGGGTGTATAAGTGTGTGAATGGATGATTTTCTAGGTGTGTAACTGACTCTATAAGTGAGTCATTAAATGTATCTTACTGCAGACTAGTGACTAAACTGTGTGAATGTCTGTATGTGTCTGTGTGTTGGTGTATAAGTGGCTGCATGGTTTTGTGAATAGCAATATGAGTGTCTATATGGGTTATTGATTGGTTGTCTGAGTATCTGTATGGGTGCCTGAGTGTTTGTGTGGGTAGGGTATGTGTGACTCTGTGCATAGATGTGTGAGTGGGTGATGTTATGGGTGCATGGTTTTAAGAGTGCAACTGTGATGGACTGTATGGTTGGGTGACTGTATGTAAGGGTGTGTTAGTGATTGAATGTATATCTCAGTTGAACATGTGTCAGTAACTACATATGTGAAACGCAGTGTATATCTGTGTAAGAGTATTTAACTATCTATATGTGAGAGTGTGTGATTGCGGGAGTGGCTGTATGGATGAGTGTGTGCTTGTATCAGTAATTGTATAAGAGCGTCAGAATTTGTTAGTATTTTTATGAGTAAGTGAACTTGAGTGTGTTTAACTGTATAGGTGAGTAAATTGGACTGTGATTATTTATTTGCATGACTGACTAGGTGTGTCAGTACCTCAATGGATGATTGGCCGTGTGTGAGTGTCTATATAGGTGTATAAATGCATAGGATAGTCCTGTAGGGAGTGACTGTAAGTATGAGTGACTGTACAGGTGAGTGAGTGGAGATGTATGTAGACCTAAGAGTCAATGAGTGGGTATGTAGGTATTGGTATTGGAGTATCTATGGTTTTCAAAATGGCCGTCTGAAATTTTAAGTCGGTGTATATTATAAGGTTATATTAGGGTGTGAGAAGATGCACTAATTTATCACATGGATGACGTCATCAGTGATGTCATCAGTGATGTCATTTGAGATGTCATCAGTGATGTCATCAGTGATGTCACTGACCATGTCATGAATGATGTAATATGTGACGTCATCAGCAGTGCATTGCGGGGGCACGAGTTATAGTTAGCTGAACTAACTATAACGGGGGAATTTCTAGGGTTTTGTACGAGGGAAATGTCCAGCTAACTATAACGCCCCTGAAACCTATGTTTTTTTCAGTGAATTTCTAAGGTTTTTTAAATGCCAATTCCTAACTATAATGCCCCTGAAACCTTTGGTTTTTTCAGTGAATTTCAAAGGTTTTTTAAATGCCAATTCCTAACTATAACATGCATGAAACCTATGGTTTTTTCAGTAAATTTCAAAAGTTTTTTAAATGTGAATTCCTATCTTCTAACTTATCTCTGAAGATATCATGTTTAATGATTTTGATTGGATTTCTATATTTTTCAAATTCAGTGTGTCAATTTCATAATTTTTTTTTTTAAAATACTTTTTTATCACCATTTTTTAAACTTATTTTTTCAATTAATTCTTTTAAAAATTAAAAAATAATATTTGATTTTAATGGGTTTTTCCAACATATTTTTTTATATATTCAAAATCTTTTTTTTAACTATATGTTCAAAACTTTATTTTATATATTTTTTTCCATGTTTTTGTATCCGCGCACCCTAAGCGCACCGCTCCCGATCCCTACGCGATATCATCCGCGCATGGTATGCGTCGGGTACGTGTTTAGTGCGCAATTGCAATGCAACCGGTACGTGACTCCCAGCCTATACGCGACACGTTCGATGTACGGAACGCGATGTTTACGCGCTTCCGCGATGCGTCATCTGCGTCTATGACGCGGTAGGGGCGCAGATCCTGCGAAATATTTAACATTTTAAAAAACATAAAAATATATGTATTTCATGTGAATATTAATTGAAGACAAACTCTAAAGTACAACTTAATGATAGGCGGTGAGGTATATCCTGCGCAAACATATAGTGGTTAAAACAGTAAAAAAAAAAAGGGCAGAATTATCACAGAGTTGCATCAAAGGGAACAAAACAGCCACCACCCAACGCTGTTAACTACAATTGATGGCAATTGTAAATGTTCAAAAAAGGATTATAGTTCCCTGAGCAAACTTAATGTATATAAAACTTCAATTATAGTTCATAGAAGTTATTTCTGAATCACAAGTTTGTGTGTTTACAGATGAAAACCATGTCCGATCTTCATCTTCCTTTGTAATCTCTGATTACAGCTTTGACATTGTCCTTAGGAGACTTGTTTAAACAAAAGGCGCCTTGTTATCCGGACGAAAAGTAGTCCAAATCCATTTTTAACTTGTTTGGAACATAAAGGTTTATTTCATTCGGTCATAGAGAGAACAGCCAACACGTGTTTCGTCTATGGTTGATATTCCAAAAGACTTCCTCAGGGCTGTAATAAACAGATATACAGCGCAATTACTAATTCTATCTCTCTCAAACTAAACGAGTTACAAACCTCCACCTAGCAGAGAAAAACCCGTGTTTGTGAAAAAATCGGAAAGACCAAGGAAATAAATACCAAAGTGTGACAAAAAATGTGTTCAGGTCACCCAAATCACCACAGTAACACTCGATTAACATAAAAGAAGAACAAAAAGGAAAACGCCAGGTTTAATGTCAGTAGTATACACAAGCGATCGTCCAAAGATACAAACCCGCCAAGCAACTAAACTAGAAATTCCACCATGTGTCAAAAAGAGCCGAACGCTTATCCCAAGTGATTTGTGAGTGCAGAAAAGGTGACACCATATATAAATATGTGTCACGACATCTGATTTATAATAACATAGAGCACTCACCCTAGTTCCAAATTACGATTAACTTTAACTGGAAATAATGAATAGGGTTGGCCACATATATACCTTCCAGCCCAACAAGATACTTCTTTAGCAAAGTGTTCCGTTGCCTAAGACAAAAAGAAAGGCATATATGTATGCTTAAAAGTATTGTTATAAAAACCAATAAGGTCCTAACCGTCCAACAACCAACAGCAACAGCATTAATCAGAAAAATACGTTGTCGACAATATTCGTAAGTAATCTGATCACATTTAGTTAAAAAGCCACAATACCATATCCAACCTTATTATAAAAATAAACCGAAAAGCACATAAAGATACCTAATGTCTAAAATTCATATCTTACCTCCAAATACGAGGCAAAGAGTAGAGGCGTATCTTGCCACACTCAATTGGCGTCTTGCGAACGCGCCATGTTTTTTCATATCTTTATACAAGGCGGGTGCTCTTCAGAGTGGAAAAGGGACTAACAGGGATATTTGTGTCTCTAGTGAAAAACTAAGCCAGCGCCATCTTGGAGTAGGTTACGGAAACAGTCTCAGTGATAAATTGATTTCTAACACCATCGTATTGCAACTTTATATTTAACAAAAGAGTAATATTAAATCCAAAAAGAACCAAACCGCTAGTTAACAGGATAGAATCACGAATCTCCAAAGTTATCAGCAGCGGCCAGTGCAATCTATTTCATATATTGGTTAAAGAAGTCTATCCCATGACGGCTCAATGTTAACCCGTTTAGATTCCTGAATTTTTACTAAGCAAAAAGAGACATGAGATTCGATTCTAATGCTATGTGCAAATCTAAAAATAACAGTTTGATGGTGAACACAGGCATAATAAGATATATAGTAAAGGGTAATTTAAAATTACGAGAGTAATGAGGAGGGAGACGAGAGGCGAGGAAGGAAAAAGGATACAGAGAGATGCTAGGTTACTAACTCAAGATTACCTAAGGCGACTCAATGAAAGATATGGTAAACAGTGCAGAACCTATCCGGGGTAACAATAGCATTTCACATTCTATAATTGGTAACAGCCATGAAAATCATATTGGTTATAGGTGCAGTTGGATGAACAGCATAACGTACAATTCCTTATACAGTCAGTAATAGTCATGAAATCCCATAACACTCCTATAGGTAATTACATTTATGACTGCAGCACGTCCAATAAGTTAATGGGACAATTGAGGTAATACAATCGGACAGCCTAACAGCCCAAGAAATATTGCAGCTCTGAATCCACGTTGAGCCCCAGTTCCACAGCCCGTAATTTTAGAATCCATTTTGCCTCACATTGGCGGACTCTAAGTTCTCTGTTACCCCCACGGTTGTCAGGCAACAAATTTTCAATGCCATGGAAAGAAAAAGAGAAGGAAGAACTCCCTTTCTGGCTTAAGCAATCTTTTGCATGGTTTGCCAGGGGATACCTGAGGTCAACATTCTAAAGGGCTCTAAAATGTTCAGCCATCCTTTCTTTAAGGCATCTAATGGTACTACCAATGTATATTTTTAGGCACTTGCATCGAATAGCATATACCACAAATTTGGTTGAACAGTCTATGTGTTGAAAGATTTTATATTTGGCTGAGCCATTGTATTCAAATTCCTTAATATTATGAACTGAGAACCTGCACATACTACAGTGTCCACATTTAAAGGACCCTATATTTTGTTTGTGCAGCCAGGAATGTTCAGATTTAGTACTTCTGGGATAACTTGGACTGATCAGATTGCGAATGGTCGTACCTCTCCTGTAAACAATGCTGGGTTTGCTGCTTAAATGAACACCTAATGTGGGGTCAGAGGTTAGTAGGTGCAAGTGTTTTTTAAGGATATTGTAGATCTTATGAGACTTGGGATGGTAATCCGTTACTAACTTAAGTTGTTGTGTCTTATTAACCTTAACTTTAGTTTTTTGTTTCAAGGTATCCTTTCTACATAGTTTCAATGATCTTTGTTTAGCTTGAATAATAATATCCTTATTATAACCTCTTTCCAAAAAGCGTTTTTCCATATCATTAACACAGCTAAGGAAATCATCCTCCCTACTGTTATTTCTCCGCGCCCTGAACATTTCACCATAGGGTATGGCATTTACTTGGGCTTTAGGATGCGCACTGGTGGCAAATAGAGTAGAGTTACAGGAGGTACTTTTTCTATACAATCTACTATTAATTCTTTCATCTGCCACAAAGAGCTCAGTATCTAAGAAGACTATCTTTTCCCGACTCGATGACATAGTGAAAGACATGTTAAATGAATTCATATTCATGAATTTAAAGAAGTCCTGCAACTGTGACTCATTGCCAGTCCATATAATCAGACAATCGTCTATATACCTGCCATAGTAGATTATAAATTCCTGCCATTTAGCACCATTGGGACCCCAGAGGTGTAAAATTTCAAACATCCCCATAAACAGACATGCCAGGGACGGTGCAAATTTTTATCCCATTGCTACTCCGCATTTCTGTCTGTACCACTCGTTGTTAAACAAAAAAACATTGTGTTCCAAAATCAATCGTGACATATGAATCAGCATATCAGAATGTTCCAATAGTTCCACTGGACGCTTGTATAAAAAGTATTCTAGTGCCTGTAACCCCTGTTCATGTTGGATATTTGTGTACAACGACACCACGTCTAGAGTTACTAATATCATAGAAGCATCCCAAGTAAGATCCATTAACACATTAAGAATGTGTTTAGTATCTCTGATATAGGAGGCCAAATTAAGAACATATGGTTGCATAAATAGATCTACAAATTCAGATATATTTTCCATGGGCCCTCCTATACCAGAGACAATGGGTCTTCCTGGTGGTCTAGAGGCATCTTTGTGGATTTTTGGGAGCGTATAGAGGCAAGGGAAGCGAGGCTTCACAATTTTCAAAAAGACAAGTTCGTCATCATTAAGTAAACCCTTGGTATACCATTTGGTGAGTTCTGAGTTGATTATGCGTGTTACATCAAAAACCGGGTTACTGTTTAATTTAACATAACATGACTCATTAGAAAGTTGGTTCACTATTTCAGCCTCGTAGTCAGATCTTTCCATGACAACAATGTTACCAACTTTGTCGGCTTCTCTAATTATGATTTTATCATTAGAACGTAACAATTTGAGAGCCAACTGTTCACCTTTGGTGAGATTGTTAATGGTGGATAGACTATTATTTTTATTCCTCATAGTATCCTCATATTTATTCAGCTCACCAATGACAATTCTATGGAAAACTTCAATGTTGTTACCACTAGGAAGTTGCGGTGTCCATTTAGATTTAGGTTTTAGGCCACTATCAACACTAGTGTCAGTACTATATTCTAGTTCTTCCAATACCTGACCCAATGTAACAGGATCCTGTTCATTCTCCGTGATTGATAAAAGTAACACAGTGTCTCTAATGTCTTGGATAGATTGATTACCCACACTCATTATTCTGTTTGGTTCGTTAGATTTATTAACGGAATCTTTACCCAAAAACATTTTCAATTTTAAACCTATACAAGTCTATTTTGACATTTGTCATATCGCATTTAGGGGTAGGGCAAAAACCCATTCCCTTACCCAAGACAGACACCATATCCTGTGACAGGGTTGAGTTAGACAAATTAATCACTTGAATGCCAGGGTTTGGTATAGGGGTTGCTACTTGCCCCTGTTCCATGACCGAGTGTGCATACCTTCTCTCATTCTTGGACCTGATTCCCCCCCTGGACCCTCTCTTAGTCCTCGACGTTCCTCTCTGGGTAGAGTATTTGGTTCTTTGTTGCCCATCCTGATTCTTTGGATCTTGCGTAAAAAAGAGCCACCTGGGCCCTCCCCAGTTGCTCCTTCATTTTGAGCTTCATCACTCACACTGGAAACAGTGCCAGACGAAGCAACACTTGTGTTACTCAAAAGTGAGGTTTTACTGCCAACTCTCTGTAGATCTTGTTTGACCAGATTGTCAATTTTTTTGGCAAAAGTGGATACCCGACAATTGATATAATCCTTTTCATCCCTTTTTAATTTATGAGCTTTACGTGCTTTGATATCTTCCTCATATTTTCCCAAAACCTCTTCCAAAATTGCATAGTTCTTTTTAGTTACTTCCTCCATTTTAAGATCTGAGATTAAACCTGGCGTTTTCCTTTTTGTTCTTCTTTTATGTTAATCGAGTGTTATTGTGGTGATTTGGGTGACCTGAACACATTTTTTGTCACAGTTTGGTTTTTATTTCCTTGGTCTTTCCGATTTTTTCACAAACACGGGTTTTTCTCTGCTAGGTGGAGGTTTGTAACTCGTTTAGTTTGAGAGAGATAGAATTAGTAATTGCGCTGTATATCTGTTTATTACAGCCCTGAGGAAGTCTTTTGGAATATCAACCATAGACGAAACACGTGTTGGTTGTTCTCTCTATGACCGAATGAAATAAACCTTTATGTTCCAAACAAGTTAAAAATGGATTTGGACTACTTTTCGTCCGGATAACAAGGCGCCTTTTGTTTAAACAAGTCTCCTAAGGACAATGTCAAAGCTGTAATCAGAGACTACAAAGGAAGATGAAGATCGGACATGGTTTTCATCTGTAAACACACAAACTTGTGATTCAGAAATAACTTCTATGAACTATAATTGAAGTTTTATATACATTAAGTTTGCTCAGGGAACTATAATCCTTTTTCAAACTCTAAAGTAGTTTTAAAACTAATATATTTTTACATCTAATCCTATAATTTTTTTAAATTCAATTTCGCGGATGCGCGCTGGGTCCGTGCTGCGTAAGCGCAGGGTGCGCTGATCCCATGTGACCTGCAAAAAAAGAAATTTGATTGGTTCATTACACTTCCTCTTCTAACTATTGAAAGACCCCACCCAATTCAATCATTCTTCTTTGACCTTCTTTGGAGGAGCATCTCTCTGCAGAGAAGGAGGTTTTTTAGACTAAGTTTACACTTAGCTCTAACTTTTTTCACCTAAAAATCGCTTCAGGGCAGCAGGCATCACCTGCATCTCCTCATACATCTGAGGATGAATTTTTGGTGGAGGCACCACCCAAAGAACGTGTTTCTTCAGTGGTGTGGAAATTTTTTACTTTTCCCGAGGGGCAGAATAAGACCAATGCCACCTTGGTCACGTGCAAGATTTGCAAAAGAGTGCTGTCACAAGGGGATCCTAACAAGAAATACTCGTGCGGCACGGCAAGTATGATGAAGCACCTGAGGACCCTTCATCCAAACAATCATGCACGACAAGAGTGCAAACGGATGAGAAACACTCCTGCTCCTGCGCCTTCCACCTCATCACAACCGAGCACCTCAAGAGTGCATCCATCAGCCCAAAATTTGGACATCCATCCTCAATTTCAATATTTAAAAATACTCTGCACTAAGTGCAATGCGACTTTGTGCTACGGTGAGCAGTCGATGGATCTGATCTGCCGCCGGCAAGAAAGTCACATTTGCTAGTTTTTTTTTTTATTGTTCCCTGAAGTTCATTGTTTGGTTCCTCCTGTTTTGTTTTTTGCAGACAAACCCCCAACATTTAAAAATTGTTCAGAAAACCCCCCAAAAAATATAAAAGAAGAAAGAAGAAAGAAAAATGTTCTTGTAAGAACTAACTTTCCTGGTTTAAAAAAAGAGCTAAATTTCTTTGTTAGTGTGTGAAAGTTTAGATGAATGTATGTGTAGTATGTAATTGAGTGAATGAATGCATTAGTAGCGTATGGTGAATGTATAAGTGCAGAACTATGAGGATGTGCTGCAGCATCACACAGTAACCTCTTTAACTGCAGTGTGCTGTAGTACTTCCGAAGCACAGGGAGGCAACATATGTACATAAATATGTTGCAAATCTATTCTTCTCTCTGCACGGCTGCTTAAACTGCAGCCATGTGGTGACACAGGCACCCTTGCACCATAGTGCAAGGATATCTGTGTCATGTGCTCTTTGTTTTTCTTCAGGAAGACACACCTTCCTGCACAAAAACAATGAGAAAATGCATTTTTCTCCTTCAATGTATGCTGAACATTTCAGCATGCATTGAAGATATAAAAATGTGGAGAAATTAAAACAATTCTCCTTGTTGTGCTTTCCTACACCAATTTTAGAATGGTGCAGCATTCACACACATAACGAGATTTATGATTTATGATAAATCTAGACATGTGTCTTGTTCTATGAGTATTAAGTGCAATTATGCACAACACCACTTATAGAACACCCTTTCAACACAAAGTGGTGTGCATGATGAGGTTGTATTTACATGGAATATAAAAAGTGCACAGAGTGCCTTTTCCTCTCTTTGTAAATATGAAAGAGTATCTTGCACAATAGCTATGTTACAAAAAGTGACATATTTCCATTCTTAAAATTCCTTGTGAATGATAGAAGGTAAGTTTTGTCTGCAAAGATGTTCAAATAAGAATGATTGAAATAATTGCGGTCCTTCAATAGCTAAAATGGGAAATATTATGAACCCCTCAAATCTATTTTTTTGCAGGTCACATGATATCTGATTATGGTCAGATTTCAAAACTACATAGGTATAAACAGAGTGTTTTTAGAAACGTGTTTCAACTTTGTAGCTTCTTGCAGACCTCCTCATTCTGCATATTGACACTTAGTTAAACTTACCTTCACAGTAATAGGAATAAAAAATGATATACATTTTTTTCAGATTTTCATTCCAATCTAAATTCATATAAATTGCTTATTTTAAAATTTGGATCTGTGAAAGAAAAGGAAAAAAAAAATTATAACTTGTAATAATACATTTTTTAAAACACAGCATAATTTACACAAAGTAATTTGTTGGCCTATTTTGCTGTTCTCAGAATATATTAAATTTCACTAAAAATAGTGATTTCAATCGTACTCATCACTTAACAGCGGGCAAAAAAAAAACTATCACAAAGATTGTTAAAAAAACAACAACATGCTACTCTCAACAAAATACCACAAGATACAAATCACAGATATATAAAATGCTAACAGCTAACAAAATTTTATAAGTTTAACTTACAAAAACTGTAAATGTTGTCGCTTTAAAATATTCACTGAATCTAGGGAGGAATTTTTGGAGGACGCACCACGCCCACAACGTTTTCATTCAGTGGTGTGGAAATGTTTTACTTTTCCAGACGGGCAAACAAAGACCAATGCCACCTTGCTCACGTGCAAGATTTGCAAAAGAGTTCTGTTGCAAGGGAATCCTAACAAGAAGTACTCGTACGACACGGCAAGTATGATGAAACACCGAAGGAACCTTCATCCAAACAACCTTGCACGAGAAGAGTGCAAACAGATGAGAAACACTCCTGTTCTTTATCTGTAAAAAAGAATCACAAATAAATGTATATTAATAACTTTCAAATTTATACTATTCCATTACTGTACAAACACATTTTATATAAAAACTGACTAAGAAACTATAGCCCAGAACCGCAAGTGTGACGATCGTTAAAACACTACATGCATAGTACATACTACTTTGAAGCAGTTCATGCCCTAAAGCCTACCTCACTAAAAGACTACATGCTAACTGACTGAATGATTACAGTACTATAAGGAGACACACTGGGTGAGTGACAGGGGGTTTGCTAGAAGTTTATGAATACTGATTGGGGAACTGAAGGTGTGAAAGACAACTGTGTAGGTGATTAGAGGCCTGCATGCATAGTGAATATGCATTTGAAGCAGTCTATGTGCTAAGGCCTGGCTCACTGCATGAGTACTTGGGTACTGACGGAATGATTAGAGAACAGCAAAGAGAGTGCCTGAGTGAATTTATAAGTGGTTGGCTTTTGACACAGTGAATGGATTAGTATTTGGTACTGAATGGGTCACTGGAGGAGTGCTAAGGGAGTGACAGGATGTTTGCTGGACTGTATGGATACTGACTAGGGAATTGAAAATGTGAAAGACAAGTGTATAGTATGTTAGAAGACTGCATGCATACTTCATAGACATTTGAAGCAATCTATGTGGTAGTGTATGGTTCACAACATGAGTACTTGGAAACTGACTAAATCATCAGACTACCGCTAGGTTAGTGCCTGGGTAAAACTTTTAAATTTTCAGTTCTGGCACAGTGAAGAGAATAGTACATGGTACTGCACTTTAGTGTCAAACCCTGACTCATTTTATCAATGCATAAGCAAAGAATAGCTACTAAAGCTACTAAAACTTGACAACATGACCGATTTTAAAACAGTTATCTGTCAGCAAATACACTATGTTACCAAATGCTTCTCTCACAATCCTTACCCAAATGTACACAGACTCACAGTGTGATTTTAGACAAGCAACACTATCCCTAGCAGTTTACCAAAACTCATTCACTAGTCTAGAAGAGGTAATGGTACTGCACACAATCTACATATTTAAGTACAGCACATTAGTGTCAAAGCATGACTCATTTAATCAACGCATAAGCAAAGACTTGCTTCTAATGCTACTAAAACTTGACAACATGACAGGTTTTGAAAGAGTTATCTGCCAAAAAATACACAATGTTACCAAATGCTTCTCTCACAGTGGTTTCCAAATGCACACAGACTCACAGTGTGATTCTAGACAACAACCACTATACCTAGGAGTTTACCAAAAATCATTCACTACTGTGGAACTGATTAGGGAACTGCACACAATCTACATATTTCAGGACTGCACTATTGTGTCAAAGCCTGACTCATTTAATCAAAGCATAAGCAAAAACTGGCTTCTAATTCTTCTAAAACTTGACAACATGACAGGTTGTAAAACAATTATCTGTCAGCAAATACACAACGTTACCAAATGCTTCTCTCACAGTGGTTCCCAAATGCACACAGACTCACAGTGTGATTCTAGACAAGCAACACTATCCTTAGCAGCTTACCAAAACTCATTCACTACTGTGGAAGGGGTAAGGGGACTGCACACAATCTACATATTTCAGTACTGCACTTTACTGTCAAAGCATGAATCATTTTATCAATGCATAACCAAAGACTGGCTTCTAATGCTACTAAAACTTGACAACATGACAGGTTTTAAAAGGGTTATCTGTCAGCAAATACACAATGTTACCAAATGCTTCTCTCACAGTGGTTCCCAAATGCACACATACTAACTGTGTGATTCTAAACAAACAACACTATCCCTTGCACTATACCAAAACACATTTCTTCATCTAGAAGGAGTACTACATTTTAATATAGAAACATAACTAATTTCAAAAATTCATAAACAATGACTGGTATCTAATTCTACCAAGATATAAAAACAGCACAGTTATCTGTCTGCAAACACATGAAAAACACAAATGCTTATCACAGAATTGTTTCTACATGCACACACACTGTCAATAAGATTATAGAGAAAAAAAGTACTCCCTACACATTAGCAGGAGAAATACATTAGTCTGATTAAAATCAAATTAGTCTACATACATCCCCTCACAATTAAATAACTCACCTTTCAAGTTGTTTTGTAGATTAAGAAGTATATCAGTCACACACCAGATTTTCTTTTACAGAATCTCTGCACTGTGCACCTCTCAGCAAAAACTAAGAATGGAAAAGTTTTCCTTTCATTTTCCACACATATACATGTAAACATCAAATCACAATCCTTCACACATAAATTCAAAAGCAAACACACATTTCTATTGGTTAAACATTTCAACCCTTTCCAACTGAAATACATTTCAACCCTTCCCCCAATCTGCCTTCTGCCTGTTACCATAGAAACAGGTCATGGAACACTACACTGAGCACACAGGTCACAAGTTCAGCACACAATGTTGCTAAACAAGACAGCAAGTGTGCTTGACTTTTCAACATATCAGCTTATCATATATAATGATCCTTACAATCTGTTTTTGTTAACCAATAAGACTCCTACCTTTAAAAAACAGAAATATACACCCTACCTTTCAGTGTAGAAAATAGTCATACAACCAATGATTTCTTATCGTTTTTCAATTTTTTTTCCTTGGATCCGCACACCCAACGCAAGAGAATCCGTGCACCCAACGCGATAGGATGGGACCCCCTAAGCACCTCTAGAGGGTCAGAGTATTTCCACTCTGCCCCCTTTATATGTTTTACACACTTATTCACCTTGCTTCTTCAGCCTCG
Organism: Triturus cristatus; assembly: GCF_964204655.1. Lineage (NCBI taxonomy): Eukaryota > Metazoa > Chordata > Amphibia > Caudata > Salamandridae > Triturus > Triturus cristatus. The sequence goes on along the minus strand of NC_140594.1, from coordinate 701,370,059 downwards.
CTTCTACCGAGGCAAAAAATGGCCGCCAACAGTTCCTGGTTTCGAATGTAGACAGACACTCGACAGCCAATTAGCATTCAGCATGCGATTGGGAGGGTGCACGCTTGGTTCGGGGAGGATGCGCTCACGGTGCAGGTAGGGTCCGCAGATCCTCGCCGGCTATAGATATATATGTACTTTTAACTCTAATTTTCGCAGGAACTACTGAACAGATTTACACCATTTAAGCAAAAGGCACAAGTCTAAACTGAGGACTACCTCTTTGTCAAATTTGGTGTCATTCCGTTCAGCAGCTCAGGTTGTAGCTGCGACAACAGATCCTATGGGAAATTGCATGGGGAAAACAGTGAGTATGTGTGCATTTGGGAACCACTGTGAGCGAAGCATTTGGTAACATCGTGTATTTGCTGACAGATAACTGTTTTAAAACCTGTCATGTTGTCACGTTTTAGTAGCATCAGAAGCCAGTCTTTGCTTATGCATTGATAAAATAAGTCATGCTTTGACACTAATGTGCTGTACTTTAATATGTAGATTGTGTGTAGTCTCCTTACCCCTTGCACAGTAGTCAATGAGTTTTGGTAAGCTGCTAGGGATAGTGTTGCTTGTCTAAAATCACACTGTGAGTCTGTGTGCTTTTGGGAACCACTGTGAGAGAAGTATGTGGTAACATTGTGTATTTGCTGACAGATAACTGTTTTAAAACCTGTCTTGTTGTCAAGTTTTAGTAGCATTAGAAGGCAGTATTTGCTTATGCTTTGATTAAATGAGTCAGGCTTTGACACAAAAGTGCAGTCCTGAAATATGTAGATTGTGTGCAGTTCCCTTACCACTTCCACTGTAGTGAATGAGTTTTGGTAAACTCCTAGGTATAGTGGTTGTTGTCTAGAATCACACTGTGAGTCTGTGTGCATTTGGGAACCACTGTGAGAGAAGTATTTGGTAACATTGTGTATTTGGTGACAGATAACTCTTTTAAAACCTGTCATGTTGTCAAGTTTTAGTAGCATTAGAAGCCAGTCTTTGCTTATGCATTGATAAAATGATTCATGCTTTGACACTAATGTGCTGTACATTAATATGTAGATTGTATGAAGTCTCCTTACCCCTTGCACAGTAGTGAATGAGTTTTAGTAAGCTGCTAGGGATAGTGTTGCTTGTCTAGAATCACACTGTGAGTCTGTGTGCATTTGGGAACCACTGTGAGAGAAGCATTTGGTAACATCGTGTATTTGCTGACAGATAATTGTTTTAAAACCTGTCTTGTTGTCAAGTTTTAGTAGCATTAGAAGCCAGTTTTTGCTTATGCTTTGATTAAATGAGTCAGGCTTTGACAGAAAAGTGCAGTCCTGAAATATGTAGATTGTGTGCAGCTCCCTTATCACTTCCACAGTAGTGAATGATTTTTGGTAAACTCCTAGGTATAGTGGTTGTTGTCTAGAATCACACTGTGAGTCTGTGTGCATTTGGGAACCACTGTGAGAGAAGCATTTGGTTACATCGTTTATTTTCTGGCAGATAACTCTTTTAAAACCTGTCATGTTGTCAAGTTAGAAGCCAGTCTTTGCTTACGCATTGATCAAATGAGTCATGCTTTGACACTAATGTGCTGTACTTAAATATGTAGATTGTGTGCAGTACCCTTACCTCTTCTAGACTAGTGAATGAGTTTTGGTAAACTGCTAGGGATAGTGTTGCTTGTCTAAAATCACACTGAGTCTGTGTACATTTGGGTAAGGATTGTGATAGAAACATTTGGTAACATTGTGTATTTGGTGACAGATAACTGTTTTAAAATCTGTCATGTTGTCACGTTTTAGTAGCTTTAGAAGCTATTCTTTGCTTATGCATTGATAAAATGAGTCAGGGTTTGACACTAAAGTGCAGTACCATGTACTATTCTCTTCACTGTGCCAGAACTGAAAATGTTAAAGTTTTACCCAGGCACTGTCCTAGCAGAAGTCTGATGATTTAGTCAGTTTCCAAGTACTCATGTTGTGAACCATACATTACCACATAGACTGCTTCAAATGTCTATGCAGTATGCATGCTGTCTTCTAACATACTATACACTTGTCTTTCACATCTTCAGTTCTCTAGTCAGTATCCATACAGTCCAGCAAACATCCTGTCACTCCCTTTGCATTCCTCTAGTGACCCATTCAGTACCAAGTACTAATCCATTCACTGTGTCAAAAGCCAACCACTTATAAATTCACTCAGACACTCTCTTTGCTGTACTCTAATCATTCCGTCAGTTCCCAAGTACTCATTCAGATAGCCAGACCTTAGCACATAGACTGCTTCAAATGCCTATTCACTATGCATGCAGGCCTCTAACCACCTACACAGTTGTCTTTCACACCTTCAATTCCCCAGTCAGTATTCATACACTTCTAGCAAACACCCTGTCACTCACCCAGTGTGTCTCCTTATAGTACTGAAATCATGTAGTCTTTTAGTGAGGTAGGCTTTAGGACATGAACTGCTTCAAAGTAGTATGCACTATGCATGTAGTGTCTTAACCATCATCACACTTGTGGTTCAGGGCTATCGTTTCTCAGTCAGTTTTTATATAAAAAGTGTTTGTACAGTAATGGAATAGTATAAATATGAAAGTTATTAATATACATTTATTTGTGATTCTTTTTTACAGATACAGAACAGGAGTGTTTCTCATCCATTTGCACTCTTCTCGTGCAAGATTGTTTGGATGAAGGGTCCTTCGGTGTTTCATCATACTTGCCGTGCGAGTATTTCTTGTTAGGATCCCCTTGCAACAGAAATCTTTTGCAAATCTTGCCCGTGACCAAGGTGGCATTGATCTTTGTTCGCCCCTCGGGAAAGGGAAGGGACACGTTCCTGTACAAAAACAATCACTAAAGACATTTTCCTCCTTCAATGTGTGGTGTAGAATGCAGCATGCATTGAAAGAGGAAACAATGAGGAGAAATTAAAATATTTCTCCTCGTTGTGTCTTGCTACACCACCTCTAGAGTGCTGCAGTACTCACAAACATGACTAGATTCATGATTTCTTGTAAATATAGAGATATGTCTTGTCCCATGTGTGTTGTGTGGGAACATACACCGCAACAGCCATGGAATGCCCCTTCAACAGAAAGTGTTGCGTATGACGGGGCTGTATTTACAAGGAGAGGAAAAGCCATTCAGGGTGGCTTTTCCTCTCCTTGTAAACATGGAGCTGCCTCCAGCACCACCACTACGTCACTAAGATGCGTCACTGGCGCAGGGGGCTTGTAAATCACCTCCATAAGAGCTTACGGATTGGAAGAGTAATACGATAAGTACATAGTGCTGGATGGATGATTGAGAAAGTGCATAGCAGTAACAGGAGGATTGCTAGACTGCATGGGTAGTACCTTAGTATTTACAGGAGTGCTCCAATAGTATATATGTGGTTAGAGGTGTGCATGCATAGTGTAGTGAATGCTGTAGGTGTACTTGTGTTAGTGGCTAGGCCACTCCATATGCATATTTTTAGTCAGGATAATTACAAGAGTGGAGAGAGAGTGACAGTGTAATTAGAGCACTACATGAGCACTACCTACATTATTACAAGAGTGAATCATTAGTCTACAGGGGGTTAGGGGCCTGCATAGATTGTGCACATTTGACTGTAGCACAGTGTCTCTTCATGCCTGAGTCATTGTCCAAGAGCATGGGCAGTGACTGGGTAGATAGAGTGCTGGTATTTGAGAGCAGACTGAGTTTATAAGTATGTGTTTTCTCGGCACAGAGATTAGATGAGGGCATGGTTCTATGAGGATGATTGCACCAGTGAAGGGAGAGTGAGAGTGTGATTGGAGCACTGCATGAGTACTACAGAGATTATTACAAAAGTGAATCAGTAGTCTACAGGGGGTTAGGGGCCTGCATACATTGTGCACATTTAACTATAGCACAGTGTCTCTTCATGCCTGAAACATTGTACAAGTGCATACACAGTGACTGAGTAGCTAGAGTGCTGTAGTTGACACCAGGGTGAGTTTATAAGTGCTTGTGTTTCGGCACAGAGATTAGATGAGGGCATGGTTCTATGAGGATGATTGCTACAGTGAAGAGAGAGTGAGAGTGTGATTGGAGCACTGTATGAGTACTACATACATTATTGTAAAAGTAAATCATTAGTTTACAGGAGGCTAGGGGCCTGCATACATTGTGAACATTTCATTGTAGCACAGTGTCTCTTCATGCCTGAAACATTGTACAAGTACATACACTGTGACTAAGTAGATAGAGTGCTGGTAGTTGACACCAGGGTGAGTTTATAAGTGCTTGTGTTTTGGCACAGAGACTCGATGAGGGCATGGTTCTATTTAATTTAATTTAATTGTGGGTTTATATAGCGCTAGAATCGACTCCCGGAGGAGTATCTCCGCACTTCGACCGCTGGGGAACCCGTCCTGGCTCACCCTGGGAGATGGTCCCTAATGGGTATCTCTAAGGTGCGACCAAGCATCCCCGGCGGTCTGGGGGGGCCGTTGTGAAGATGAGGCAAGCTAATGCCCAGAGTTGCCGAGTGTGGTCCCTGACTGGAGTAGGCACCGAGGCGAGAATTATTGAGCCCGCTGACCCTGGTCCACGACCCTGCCGCGTCGGGAATCGAACCCTGGTCCCGGGCCGTCCTCTGCTTAAAGGTCTGCCGCCTCTAACCAGTGAGCCACACCTCTCCACATGAGGATGATGCAACAGTGAAGAGACAGAGTGAGAGTGTGATTGGAGCACTGCATGAGTATTGCATAGATTATTGCAAAAGTGAATCATTAGTCTACAGGAGGTTAGAGGCCTGCATACATTGTGCACATTTAACCCCTTCGCTGCCAGGCCTTTTCCCCCTCCTGTGCCACGCCCTTTTTTGGCTATTTGGGGTAGTGCGCGCTGAGGCCCCTGTAACTTTTTGACCACATAAGGTGTCCACGCCAACTTTGCGTCCTTTTCTTCCAACATCATGGGTATTCTGAAGGTACTCAGGGTTTGTGGATTCCCTGGAGGGGTCACAGAAATGAGCCAAAATACAGCAAAATTTAGTTTTTGTGGGGGAAAATGGGAAAAACGGGCTGCAAATGAAAGCATCTGGGTTTTTCCCTGCAAATGTTATCAAAAAAGGGGTTGTGGGGCTGAAATTACCCTTTTCCCAGCTTTTAGGGGATACCAGACTTTTGTCAGAAACCCAAAACTTTTTACACAGTTTTGGCATTTTTCTGGGACACAGCCTATTTTTGCTATTTTTTGTGCTTTCAACCAACCTCCTTCCAGTTAATGGTAGAAATGGGTACAAAAGCAATAATGGATCCTGGAAAGCTATACATTTTAGAGAAGTAGACACAATTCTGAATTCAGCAAGGGGACATTTGTGTAGGTCCATCAAGGTTTCTTTATAGAAAAAAGCGCCTTTTGTGTCAACGTTTTCACCTTTAACTTCTTCTAATTTTGACAGCTCTTTGAAAGCAATATACCGTTACATGCGCTGGACATTACTGGTTGTGGGGATATATAGGACTTGTAGATTCACCAAGAATCCGACGAACCCAGAGCCAAAAACTGGGCAGCAACTTGCAATGTTTTTTTTTTATGTACCGGGTATATAGTAATTATTCTGTAAAAATGTGTACATGTAAAAATCGGAATGAAAGACACCTATGTATTTCTGAAATGGGAACAAAATATAGAGTTTACAAACAGTAGATATTTGCAAATTTCCGAAATTGGGATACTCATACTAGCATGAGAATTATCAGTCATTTTTTAGAATGACTTCTTTTTTACACAATGTCTTTCATTTGGAAGGCAGAAATGCATCGAAAGTCAATAGGTAATAAGAGTTCCTTTACAAATCTGAATTACCCTAAGTCTCCAGATAAAAATGGTACTTCACCTGTAGGGGGTAGGCATAGTGCCCACGACAGGAAATGGCTCAAAACCCAACGTGAACACACCACATTTTCACAATGCAAAATTACCCTTTTTTAGCAAAGTGCCTAGCTGTAGTTTTTTAACCCTAGCTCTGCCGGCACCTAGGGAAACCTAGCAAACCTATACATTTTTGAAAACTAGACACCCAGGGGAATCCAGGATGGGGTGACTTTACTGCCTCCCACCAGGTTCTGTTACCCAGAATCCCTTGCAAACCTAAAAAATGGCCAAAAAAACCACATTTTCCCCACATTTCTATGGTGGAAAGTTCTGAAATCTGCGTGGATCCACAAATTTCCACCCACCCCGCGTTCCCCAAAGTCTTCAGAGAAAAATGGTACCTCACGTGTGTGGGTCGGCCTAGTGCCCGTGACAGGAAACGGCGCAAAACGTAACGTGGACACACCTCAATTTCACAGCGAAAAACTGACCCTTTTTTGGCAAAGTGCCTAGCTGTAGTTTTTGAACCATAGCTCTGCCGGCACCTAGCGAAACCTAGCAAACCTATAAATTTTTTAAAACTAGACACCCATGGGAATCCTGGATGGGGTGACTTGACTCCCTCCCACCAGGTTCTGTTACCCAGCACCCATTGCAAACCAAAATAATTGCCAAAAAAAGCATTTTCCACACATTTCTCTGGTGGAAAGTTCTGGAATCTGCGTGGATCCACAAATTTCCACCCACCCCGCGTTCCCCAAAGTCTTCCAAGAAAAATGGTACCTCACATGTGTGGGTCAGCCTAGTGCCCGCGACAGGAAACGGCGCAAAACGTAACGTGAACACACCTCAATTTTGTAGCGAAAAATTACCCTTTTTAGGCAAAGTGCCTAGCTGTAGTTTTTTAACCATAGCTCTGCCGGCACCTAGGGAAACCTAGCAAACCTATACATTTTTGAAAACTAGACACCCAGGGGAATCTAAGATGGGGTGACTTGACTGCCTTCCACCAGGTTCTGTTACCCAGAATCCCTTGCAAACCTAAAAAATTGCCAAAAAAAAACACATTTTCCCCACATTTCTCTGGTGGAAAGTTCTGGAATCTGCGTGGATCCACAAATTTCTACCCACCCCGCGTTCCCCAAAGTCGTCCGAGAAAAATGGTACCTCACTTGTGTGGGTCGGCCTAGTGCCTGTGACAGGAAACGGCGCAAAACATAACGTGGACACACCTCAATTTCACAGCGAAAAATGACCCTTTTTTGGCAAAGTGCCTAGCTGTAGTTTTTGAACCATAGCTCTGCCGGCACCTAGCGAAACCTAGCAAACCTATACATTTTTGAAAACTAGACACCCAGGGGAATCCAGGATGGGGTGACTTGACTGCCTCTCACCAGGTTCTGTTACCCAGAATCCCTTGTAAACCTAAACAATTGCCAAAAAAAACACATTTTCTCCACATTTCTCTGGTGGAAAGTTCAGGATTCTGCGTGGATCCACAAATTTCCACCCACCCCGCGTTCCCCAAAGTCTTCCGATAAAAATTGTACCTCACTTGTGTGGGTCGGCCTAGTGCCCGCGACAGGAAACGGCGCAAAACGCATCGTGGACTCACCTCAATTTCGCAGTGAAAAATGAACCTTTTTTGGCAAAGTGCCTAGCTGTAGTTTTTGAACCCTAGCTCTGCCGGCACCTAGGGAAACCTACCAAAACCACACATTTCTGAAAACTAGACACCCGGAGAATTCCAGGGAGGTATGGCTTGCGTGGATCCCCCAACGTTTCCTTACCCAGAATGCCCTGCAAACCTCAAATTTAGCTGAAAAAAACACATTTTTCACACATTTTTGTGTGGGAAAGTTGTGGTGTCACCGGGCTGACACAAATTTCCTACCACCCAGAGTTCCCCCGGGTCTCCCAATAAAAACAATGCCTCACTCGTGTGGGAGGCCCAAGTACCCGCGACAGGCAAGAGCCTACAACGTAGTGAGGCGACATGAAAATTGCCCGCACCAGAGGGATTCCCCAGGGAATGCCTCATGACGAGCTGGACTCGTCATGGGCACAGCGCGACTGTGCTCCATGACGAGTCCAGCTCATCATGGGCACAGAAGGGGTTAACTGTAGCACAGTGTCTGTTCATGCCTAAAACATTGTACACGTGAATACACAGTAACTGGGTAGATAGAGTGCTGTAGTTGACACCAGGGTTAGTTTATAAGTGCTTGTGTTTCATCACAGAGATTAGAAGAGGGCATGGTTCTATGAGAATGATTGCAGCAGTGAAGAAAGAGTGAGAGTGTGATTGGAGCACTGCATGAGTACTACATGGATTATTGCAAAATTGAATCAGTAGTCTACAGGGGGTTAGGGGCCTGCATACATTGTGCACACTTAACTGTTGCACAGTGTCTGTTCATGCCTGAAACATTGTACAAGTACATACACAGTGACTGAGTAGATAGAGTGCTGGTAGTTGACACCAGAGTGAGTTTATAAGTGCTTGTGATTCGGCACAAAGATTAGATGAGGGTGTGGATCTATGAGGATGATTGCAACAGTGAAGAGAGAGTAAGAGTGTGATTGGAGCACTGCATGAGTACTACATAGATTATTTCAAAAGTGAATCATTAGTCTACAGGTTAGGGGCCTGCATAGATTGTGCACATTTGACTGTAGCACGGTGTCTGTTTATGCCTGAAACATTGTACAAGTACATACACAGTGACTGAGTAGATAGAGTGCTGGTAGTTGACACCAGAGTGAGTTTATAAGTTCTTGTGATTCGGCACAAAGATTAGATGAGGCCATGGATCTATGAGGATGATTGCAACAGTGAAGAGAGAGAAAGAGTGTGATTGGAGCACTGCATGAGTACTACACAGATTATTTCAAAAGTGAATCATTAGTCTACAGGAGGTTAGGGGCCTGCATAGATTGTGCACATTTGACTGTAGCACGGTGTCTCTCCATGCCTGAGTCATTGTCCAAGTGCATGGGCAGTGACTGGGTAGATAGATTGCTGGTATTTGAGAGCAGAGTGAGTTTATACGTACGTGTTTTCTGGCACAGAGATTAGATGAGGGCATGGTTCTAAGAGTATGATTGCAACAGTGAAGAGAGAGTGAGAGTGTGATTGGAGCACTGCATGAGTACTTCATAGATTATTTCAAAAGTGAATCATTAGTCTACAGGAGGTTAGGGGCCTGCATTAATTGTGCACATTTAATGGTATCACAGTGTCTCTTCATGCCTGAAACATTGTACAAGTACATACACAGTGACTGAGTAGATAGAGTGCTGGTAGTTGACTCTAGGGTGAGTTTATAAGTGCTTGTGTTTCGGCACAGAGATGAGATGAGGACATGGTTCTATGAGGATGATTGCAACAGTGAAGAGAGAGTGAGAGTGTGATTGGAGCTCTGCATGAGTACTACATAGATTATTGCAAAAGTGAATCATTAGTCTACAGGAGGATAATAGCCTGCATACATTGTGCACATTTAACTGTAGCACAGTGTCTCTTAATGCCTGAAACATTGTACAAGTGCATACACACTGAGTAGATAGAGTGCTGTAGTTGACACCGGGGTGAGTTTATACGTGCTTGTGTTTCGGCACAGAGATTAGATGAGAGCATGGTTCTATGAGGATGATTGCATCAGTGAAGAGAGAGGGAGAGTGTGATTGGAGCACTGCATGAGTACTACCTAGATTACTACAAGAGCGAATCAGTAGTCTACAGGGGGTTAGGGGCCTACATAGATTGTGCACATTTAACTGTAGCACAGTGTCTCTTCATGCCTGAGTCATTGTCCAAGTGCATGGGCAGTGACTGGGTAGAGAGAGTGCTGGTATTTGAGAGCAGAGTGAGTTTATAGGTGCTTGTGTTTCAGCACAGAGATTAGATGACGGCATGGTTCTAAGAGGATGATTACAATAGTGAAGAGAGAGTGAGAGTGTGATTGGAGCACTGCATGAGTACTACATCGATTATTACAGAAATTGAATCAGTGGTCTACAGGGGGTTAGGGGCCTGCATACATTGTGCACATTTAACTGTAGCACAGTGTTTCTTCATGCCTGAAACATTGTACAAGTGCATGCACAGTGACTGAGTACATAGACGGCTGGTAGTTGATACCAGGGTGAGTTTATAAGTGCTTGTCTTTTGTCAGAGAGTTTAGATGAAGGTATGGTTCTATGAGGATGATTGCAACAGTGAAGAAAGAGTGAGCGTGTGTTTGGAGCACTGCATACGTACTACATAGATTATTGCAAAAGTGAATCATTAGTCTACACGAGGTTTTGGGCCTGCATACATCGTGCACATTTAACAGTAGCACAGTGTCTCTTCATGCCTGAAACATTGTACAAGTACATACACAGTGACTGAGTACATAGAGTGCTGGTAGCTGACACCAGAGTGAGATTATACGTGCTTGTGATTTGGCATAGAGATTAGATGAGGGCATGGCTCTATGAGGATTACTGCAACAGTGAAGAGAGAGTGAGAGTGTGATTTGAGCACTGCATGAGTACTACATTGATTATTTCAAAAGTGAATCATTAGTCTACAGGATGGTAGGGGCCAGCATACATTGTGCACATTTAACTGTAGCACAGTGTCTCTTCATGCCTGAAACATTGTACAAGTGCATACACAGTGACTGAGTGGCTAGAGTGCTGTAGTTGACACCAGGGTGAGTTTATAAGTGCTTGTGTTTTGGCACAGAGATTAGATGAGGGCATGGTTCTATGAGGATGATTGCAACAGTGAAGAGAGAGTGAGAGTGTGATTGGAGCACTGCATGAGTACTACATAGATTATTGCAAAAGTGATTCATTAGTCTACAGGGGGTTAGGGGCCTGCATACATTGTGCACATTTAACTGTAGCACAGTGTCTCTTCATGCCTGAAACATTGTACAAGTGCATACACAGTAACTGAGTGAATATAGTGCTGTAGTTGACACCAGGGTGAGTTTATAAGTACTTGTGTTTCGGCACAGATGTTAGATGAGGGCATGGTTCTATGAGGATGATTGCAACAGTGAAGAGAGAGTAAGAGTGTGATTGGAGCGCTGCATAAGTACTAAATAGATTATTGCAAAAGTGAATCAGTAGTCTACAGGGGGTTAGAGGCCTGCATACTTTGTGCACATTTAACTGTAGCACAGTGTTTCTTCATGCCTGAAACATGGTACAAGTACATACCCAGTGACTGAGTAGATAGAGTGTTGGTAGTTGGCACCAGAGTGAGTTTATAAGTGTTTGTGATTCGGCACAGAGATTAGATGTGGGCATGGTTCTATGAGGATGATTGCAACAGTGAAGAGCGAGTGAGAGTGTGATTGGAGCACTGCATGAGTACTATAGATTATTGCAAAAGTGAATCAGTATTCTAAAGGGGGTTAGGGGCCCTGCATACATTGTGCACATTTAAAGGTAGCACAGTGTCTCTTCGTGCCTGAAACATTGTACAAGTGCATACACAGTGACTGAGTAGATAGAGTTCTAGTAGTTGACACCAGGGCGAATTTATTAGTGCTTGTGTTTCGGCACAGAGATTAGATGAGGGCATGGTTCTATGAGGAAGATTGCAACAGTGAAGAGAGAGTGAGAATGTGATTGGAGCACTGCGTGAGTAGTACTTAGATTATTACAGGAGTGAATCAGTAGTCTGCACGGGTGTACAAGCATGCCTAGATTGTGCACATTTAACTGTAGCACAGTGTCTCTTCATGCCTGAATCATTATAGAAGTGCATACACAGTGACTGAGTAGATAGAGTGCTGGTAGTTGACAGCAGGGTGAGTTTAGAAGTGCTTGTGTTTCGCAACAGAGATTCGATAAGGGCATAGTTCTGTGAGGATGATTGCAAGAGTGGAAAGAGAGTGAGAGTGTGATTGGAGCACTGCATAAGTACTACCTAGAATATTACAAAATTGAATCAGTAGTCTACAAGGGTTTAGGGGCCTGCATCGATTGTGCAGATTTGACTGTAGCATGGTGTCTCTTCATGCCTGAATCATTGTACAAGTGCATAGACAGTGACTGAGTAGATAGAGTGCTGGTAGTTGATACCAGAGTGAGTTTAGAAGTGCTTGTGATTCAGCACAGAGATTAGATGAGGGCATGGTTCTATGAGGATGATTGCAACAGTGAAGAGAGAGTGAGAGTGTGGTTGGAGCACTGCACGAGTACTACATAGATTATTGCAAAAGTGAATCATTAGTCTACAGGAGGGTAGGGGCCTGCAGACATTGTGCACATTTAACTGTAGCACAGTGTCTCTTCAAGCCTGAAACATTGTACAAGTGCATACACAGTGACTGAGTGGCTAGAGTGCTGTAGTTGACACCAGGGTGAGTTTATAAGTGCTTGTGTTTTGGCACAGAGATTAGATGAGTGCATGGTTCTATGAGGATGATTGCAACAGTGAAGAGAGAGTGAGATTGTGATTGGAGCACTGCATGAGTACTACATAGATTATTGCAAAAGTGAATCATTAGTCTACAGGAGGTTAGGGGCCTGCATACAGTGTGCACATTTAACTGTAGCATAGTGTCTCTTCATGCCTGAAACATTGTACAAGTGCATACACAGTAACTTAGTGGATATAGTGCTGTAGTTGACACCAGGGTGAGTTTATAAGTACTTGTGTTTCGGCACAGATGTTAGATGAGGGCATGGTTCTATGAGGATGATTGCAACAGTGAAGAGAGAGTGAGAGTGTGATTGGAGCTCTGCATGAGTACTACATAGATTATTTCAAAAGTGAATCATTAGTCTACAGGATGTTAGGGGCCTGCATAGATTGTGCACATTTGAATGTAGCACGGTGTCTCTCCATGCCTGAGTCATTGTCCAAGTGCATGGGCAGTGACTGGGTAGATAGAGTGCTGGTATTTGAGAGCAGAGTGAGTTAATAAGTGCGTGTTTTTTGGCACAGAGATTAGATGAGGGCATGGTTCTAAGAGTATGATTGCAACAGTGAACAGAGAGTGAGAGTGTGATTGGAGCACTGCATGAGTACTACATAGATTATTTCAAAAGTAAATCATTAGTCTACAGGAGGTTAGGGGCCTGCATTAATTGTGCACATTTAACGGTATCACAGTGTCTCTTCGTGCCTGAAACATTGTACAAGTACATACACAGTGACTGAGTAGATAGAGTGCTGGTAGTTGACACCAGGGTGAGTTTATAAGTGCTTGTGTTTCGGCACAGAGATGAGATGAGGACATGGTTCTATGAGGATGATTGCAACAGTGAAGAGAGAGTGAGAGTGTGATTGGAGCTCTGCATGAGTACTACATAGATTATTGCAAAAGTAAATCATTAGTCTACAGGAGGATAATAGCCTGCATACATTGTGCACATTTAACTGTAGCACAGTGTCTCTTAATGCCTGAAACATTGTACACGTGCATACACACTGAGTAGATAGAGTGCTGTAGTTGACACTGGGGTGAGTTTATAAGTGCTTGTGTTTCGGCACAGAGATTAGATGAGAGCATGGTTCTATGAGGATGATTGCATCAGTGAAGAGAGAGTGAGAGTGTGATTGGAGCACTGCATGAGTACTACCTAGATTATTACAAGAGCGAATCAGTAGTCTACAGGGGGTTATGCGCCTGCATATATTGTGCACATTTAACTGTAGCACAGTGTCTCTTCATGCCTCAAACATTGTACAAGTGCATACACAGTAACTGAGTAGATAGAGTGCTGTAGTTGACACCAGGGTGAGTTTATAACTGCTTTTGTTTTGGCACAGAGATTAGATGAGGGCATGGTTCTATGAGGATGATTGCAACAGTGAAGAGAGAGTGAGAGTGTTATTGAAGCACTGCATGAGTACTACCTAGATTATTACAAGAGTGAATCACTAGTCTACAGGGGGTTAGGGGCCTACATAGATTGTGCACATTTAACTGTAGCACAGTGTCTCTTCATGCCTGAGTCATTGTCCAAGTGCATGGGCAGTGACTGGGTAGAGAGAGTGCTGGTATTTGAGAGCAGAGTGAGTTTATAGGTGCTTGTGTTTCAGCACAGAGATTAGATGACGGCATGGTTCTAAGAGGATGATTACAACAGTGAAGAGAGAGTGAGAGTGTGATTGGAGCACTGCATGAGTACTACATAGATTATTACAAAAGTGAATCAGTAGTCTAGAGGGGGTTGGGGGCCTGCATACATTGTGCACATTTAACTGTAGCACAGTGTTTCTTCATGCCTGAAACATTGTACAAGTGCATGCACAGTGACTGAGTACATAGACGGCTGGTAGTTGATACCAGGGTGAGTTTATAAGTGTTTGTCTTTTGTCAGAGAGATTAGATGAAAGTATGGTTCTATGAGGATGATTGCAACAGTGAAGAAAGAGTGAGCGTGTATTTGGAGCACTGCATACGTACTACATAGATTATTGCAAAAGTGAATCATTAGTCTACAGGAGGTTTTGGGCCTGCATACATCGTGCACATTTAACTGTAGCACAGTGTCTCTTCATGCCTGAAACATTGTACAAGTACATACACAGTGACTGAGTAGATAGAGTGCTGGTAGCTGACACCAGAGTGAGATTATAAGTGCTTGTGATTTGGCATAGAGATTAGATGAGGGCATGGTTCTATGAGGATGATTGCAACAGTGAAGAGAGAGTGAGAGTGTGATTGGAGCACTGCATGAGTACTACATAGATTATTGCAAAAGTGATTCATTAGTCTACAGGGGGTTGGGGGCCTGCATACATTGTGCACATTTAACTGTAGCACAGTGTCTCTTCATGCCTGAAACATTGTACAAGTGCAAACTCAGTAACTGAGTAGATATAGTGCTGTAGTTGACACCAGGGTGAGTTTATAAGTACTTGTGTTTCGGCACAGATAGTAGATGAGGGCATGTTTCTATGAGGATGATTGCAACAGTGAAGAGAGAGTAAGAGTGTGATTGGAGCACTGCATAAGTACTAAATAGATTATTGCAATAGTGAATCTGTAGTCTACAGGGGGTTAGAGGCCTGCATACTTTGTGCACATTTAACTGTAGCACAGTGTCTCTTCATGCCTGAAACATTGTACAAGTATATACCCAGTGACTGAGTAGATAGAGTGTTGGTAGTTGGCACCAGAGTGAGTTTATAAGTGTTTGTGATTCGGCACAGAGATTAGATGTGGGCATGGTTCTATGAGGATGATTGCAACAGTGAAGAGCGAGTGAGAGTGTGATTGGAGCACTGCATGAGTACTATAGATTATTGCAAAAGTGAATCAGTATTCTACAGGGGGTTAGGGGCCCTGCATACATTGTGCACATTTAAAGGTAGCACAGTGTCTCTTCGTGCTTGAAACATTGTACAAGTGCATACACAGTGACTGAGTAGATAGAGTTCTAGTAGTTGACACCAGGGCGAATTTATTAGTGCTTGTGTTTCGGCACAGAGATTAGATGAGGGCATGGTTCTATGAGGAAGATTTCAACAGTGAAGAGAGAGTGAGAATGTGATTGGAGCACTGCGTGAGTAGCACTTAGATTATTACAGGAGTGAATCAGTAGTCTGCACGGGTGTACAAGCCTGCATAGATTGTGCACATTTAACTGTAGAACAGTGTCTCTTCATGCCTGAATCATTATAGAAGTGCATACACAGTGACTGAGTAGATAGAGTGCTGGTAGTTGACAGCAGGGTGAGTTTTGAAGTGCTTGTGTTTCGCAACAGAGATTCGATAAGGGCATAGTTCTGTGAGGATGATTGCAAAAGTGGAAAGAGAGTGAGAGTGTGATTGGAGCACTGCATGAGTACTACCTAGAATAATACAAAAGTGAATCAGTAGTCTACAGGGGGTTAGGGGCCTGCATACATTGTGCACATTTAAATGTAGCACAGTGTCTCTTCATGCCTGAAACATTGTACAAGTGCATAAACAGTGACTGAGTAGATAGAGTGCTGGTAGTTGACAGCAGGGTGAGTTTATAAGTGCATGTGTTTTGTTCCAGTGATTACATAAGGACATAGTTCTATTGAATGATTAGAGTATTGGAAGGAGATCATCTGAGAAAATGCATAACTGCTTGGGTACTGACAGAGGTATTGAATTAGTACATGCTAGTAGTAAATAACCTAAAAACTGCATTACCAGTAACTTAGTGATTGGTGGACTGTATGGTTAGTACCTGAGGTATTTTAGACATTACTAAGCAGTGAGTAGGTGTTTAAAGGTGTGTATGAATAGTGCCTGGGTAAATGTAGTAGTGGATGGATTGTGTTTGGATTACTTAACCTTACCTTTACAGTAGTAGATATCAAAATATTGTAAAAACTGTTGCAGTCGTTTGTTATATTTTAATGTTTAAAAACTTTTTAACTTTAGAATATGGATCTGTAAAAGAGAAGAAAAATACAGTTATAATATATAATATTATCATTTTATAAATACAACATAATTTAAGCATAATATAAATTATTTTATTTACCTTTTTTGCTGTTCTCAGAATATATTGAATGTCACTATAAATAGTGACTTCATTGTTACTCATCACATAACAGCGGGCAAAAAAAAAACAATCAAGATTGTTTAAACAAAGCAAATCTGTGTCAAAAATATTTTCAACATAGTGAACTATGTCTGCACATTGTATAAAAATAACATCCTCAATAACATAGCATATAATACAAATCACACATATATAAAATGCTTCTTTATAAGATAATTTTGTCACTACAAGATAAAAGAAACAAAACAATAATTCAATCAATAATTCGTCATAATTTACATATACTCTAAATAATATTCTTTAAAATATGTGCTGTCAGAATATCCCAGAAAAAGTGCTTAATTCACATTAATATCTTTCCTCTAGGCCAAATGATATTCCTGAAATCCTTTACACTGAAATTGTCCAAAGTAATTGTATTTATAGAGTTTAACATATACCCAATAGTTCGAATTATGTTCTTAAAACTTTGGCTTTAAGAATATTAGGTATGAATTTACTAATTCGTTTGGCAAATGATATCTAAAAACTAAATGAACATCATTCCAATCTGTCCATCCTTTATTGCATTTTAAATAGACGGTGTAATGTCCAGATGTTGTAGAATGTACATCGTGGAAAATAATTGCTACTGCTACAAAAGTTCTTCCTGATATTGATAGTTGACTTGCTACAAAACATTTAATTAAAGTTTCCAATTTTCTTCTATCAGCAGTACAATGTTGTATCATTGAAATTATATATTGTCCAAATTTTGTATAAATAGTGTTGATAACATTTCTGATTTGCCTTGGCTACACTCCATGTTTTGATTTGCTGCTTTAACTAATTTGTTGAAAGTCACTGTTTTAAAGTCTGGTATTGTTAAATATATAAATCTCTCAGTGTCTATGTTAGTAGTAGAAGTAAACGTACAATTTTCACATTCATGTTCCCATTTATAACAAAGTCCAAATAGATTTTCAATTTGTATTCCTTCTTCTTCTAATACTGCAAGCATATACATTAGAAATTCCGGAGCATCTTGTTGCATATTCTGTGTAAATTGTGTAGAACCAGAACATATATCCAAAAGCTTCCTAATATCAGAAACAGTTCGGATTTTACTTTTATCAGTTATCAATTTTTCAAACATAGAATACAACAAGGAACAAAACCTTTTTTCTCGATTTTCTATAATTTGCTGTAGCAGATTTTCGAAAAAAATACATTTACCACTACATTAGCATAGCAGTTGATACCAGAATTATTTTCTAACTGATATCCGACAATCTCTTCATTAGTGTCCTTTGTCTTTTTGCTTGTATTTTCAACATTATCCTGTTTTTTTTCTACTCTTTAACTTCACTACAGATATTCTCATACCTTCTCTTTCGACCTACTACACGCTTTTCATATACTGGATATTCACCTAAATTGGGAGCATGCAGTCTCCTTAACCGATTATACTCTCTTACACAATTTACTTCTACACTAATCTTTCCCTCATCAAAGTCAATCAAATACAATCCAGATAAAGTTCTGACTCGGGACAAAGCAACATATGCCATACCCTCTTTAAATACGGTGCTTCCAATATTTACCAAAGCACTGTCTATACTTAAACCTTGAGATTTATGAATAGTCACCTCATATGCCAAAGAAAGAGGAAACTGTTTTCTACGAACATACAAATCTTTAACAAGCAAAAAACGAGCAGAACAACGAGCAATTTGTTTTACTTTTTCAATCTGATCAAATTTGATTTTCAAATATTCAATTCCATCTTTTTTTGATAATGAACATAATCAACAACTTTTCCCATTGCTCAATTTACTAAACCTTTTTCTACATCCAAATTACGCCATAAAATAACCCGACAGTTTACACATATATATAAATTCTTTTCCAAACCAGCAGTTTTAGATATAGATTTTTCCAAAGAATCCAATTTGGTTATCAGTTTTTCTGTCAAAATAATAGTGATTCCATCATGCTCTATTTTATCAATGGCTTCCATTTTCATTATTTGTTCATTTTCCAGCTGTAAAATGTCTTCATTAAATGTACAACACTCTCGCACTGTTGGCATGAGGCAGATTATAGATTTATTTTCTGCAATTTTTTTTCTATATTTTTGCAAGATCTATATTTTAATTTGGAAACAAGTTGGTAAGTATCCGACATTGCAAAGCTTCTTTTCATGTTCTGTCAATACTCCAATTCTTATATTTTGAAGAATGGTTCCATAAACTTCATCATTTGCTTGTCGCATATTTTTAATGAGTTCTTTGTACTCAAAATTTGACCAAATGTTAACGTTTCCAACACTTTCCAAAGACTTTCTGGTATCTTCATGCACAAGTCTTTTAAATACTGGTTGCCCTTTTACAGGAGTAAGTTGCAGTAGATCACCAAAAACTATCACATGTTTTCCTCCAAATAAGACATCGTATTCTGTTTTTAAAATTTGCTGCATTCTTAAATGTACAAAGGCAAGAATTAAGTTTGAGACCATGCTCACCTCATCAATAATCAGAAGTTTCATTTTCTTTAGCACTCTTGAAACTTCATACCAAGCTTCTTCAGATAGCTTGTGATATTCCAATTTATTTTCATGTTCCACAGGTAGCATTAGTAAACAATGTAATGTAATTCCTTTAATGTTGTGTGCTGCCAATCCAGTTGGAGCAGTTACAACACAAGACAAATGTGAGTTAGTTATTTTCCATAGATAAGTGGTCAAAACTTTGAGCAAGAAACTTTTTCCTGTACCAGCTTGACCACTGATATACATTTGGATAGGTTGAAATGATGTGCATGTGCATTCTTTCTTTTCATGAAGAAAACCATGGTTGATCTGTTGTCTAACTTGCTGATATATTTCTTTCTGTTCAATATTTAGTTGTTCTTCCAAGTTTTCGAAGTCCACAATATCTTCTTGAGCTTGATGCATTGCTGTTTCCACTTCATTCATGGCGATTGCTGCTTCATTTTCAAGAATTGGTTGTCCTAGTGGATCTTGACTCAGAGGTCCAGAACTTTGACTGTCTTGAGAACTGTCTCTAGCAATCTCAGCTGCAATAGTAGCTTCTTGATCATTCTTCATTCAACATTTTCAGATAATTTGCAAAAACTGAGCATTCAATGCTATCTTTACATGCATTGAAAGAATCTTCATAGCACTGAAAATCTCCAAGTAATTTCAATTCCAAACGCCAAGGCTTGAACAGTTGTAAAAGTGCTAAGCAGTAATATTCTCTTTTATCAGCAGTATCACAACTCAGTTTCCTTTGATGAATTAGATTTCCTTTAGTACGTTTCACCAAACATCCTTTTAAACCAATCACTGCATATTTTCCTTCATTTATGTTTTCTGTAGTATTTTTCTTAAAACTGTAAAATTGCAGCACTTCATAGAGACATATGTTCTCAAGATGACGACTTCTATTTGGATAGTATGTATCCAACATGTTTGTTTTGACAATATCTGTACTTCCCGGGTCATTTACTGCTAAATATTCAATTTCTTGTAAAGATTTAAGTACTCGATTTCGCGTTGCAACAAGACCTAGACTGACCCAAATGATCCCTCTTGACTTTGAATATAAACTTGCAGACGACAACCGATCCGAGCATTCGTACGCTCCAATCTCTCGATGGGATAACTTCTTCAAACTAAAACTGAACAATTTCTTACTAAGACTCTTCTCCTGTGAAATTTCTTCCCACATTTCTTTCAATTCCGTCTTGTTTGATTTTGTTATGTATGATGTTACATACCGAGCAACAGCAATGGAATTGTCTGCAACATACTGGATATCCATATTAGCATTCCACATTGAGAGAATAACTGGATTATAATCATTGATATACTTTGATTCTTCACTTCTTCTCAAATTGTACGTATTTTTGGGAGATTTTCTAGTGATGGTATGTCTCACTGCTGACATGAAACTGTTTACGCTTCCTTTGGATATTACTGGACGTGGAAATTCAAAACGACATTTGGTATAAAACTTTTCCTTTGACTTGTATTTCCGTCAACAGTATTTGCCACATCGATGACTTTGGAATTGTAACACTTGTTGCCTTAAGGTGTTTTCTTCTGTTCTTTTTGGTATAGTACATGCGACATAATCTTCAATAAAAGATAAATCAGTGTCATCTGAATCAGTTTCAAATTTAGGTGCATCCTTGATCCATAAAAGAATATGTATATGAGGAGCACCTCTAGCTTGATACTCCTTTCTCCAAAAGAAATCAGTAACTTCTCCAAGAGGAGGATTCTTTTTATTGCAGATAAAAGACATCATAGCTTCAAACCTATGGTTGAAATATCTGCACACATTTACAGGATCCAAAGAGCACAATTCTCCAAGTGTCTTGTGTTCAATATTTGTAATATTTGTATTTGCCTCTCGAAGAAATTCAAGTAAATCATCCCAAGCGTATTCAGCACAGCTTAGTGTAACAAGCCACGTGAGCGTTCCTAAGTTCCTTAGCATGCATTTAAGTTCTCCATGACGACGATACCAATACTCATTAGTACCGCGCTGACATGCCATCAAATTAATCAGTTGAGATTCTAAATGATCATCTCTCTGATGTACTTTATCCATGAATTCCTTTGCAGAAACATTTTTAAGATGTACTCCTGTTTTGAAGATGAGGCTGACTGCATATGAAAGTCCAGACAAGTCACTCTCAAACTAAAGATGAAATATATATGGAATACATTGTTGAAATATTGGATATTCTGCATACAATCTTGTTGTCCGATATTCTGATGCAGGAATCTGTACTGATCGTTCGTCATAGCATCCACCTTTTCCAGTTGGGAGCAGCTGGGGAAAACAACGAGCTTCCCAACTTTTTTCCCATACACTCATGGGAGTACTCTTCGCTTCCTTCATTTGGAATAATTCAATACTATTCCCCATCACTTCTTTTGAATGAAGTGGATGTAGACTATAATGTTCATAAATTTCTTCACTTTTGGATATGTCAACTTTTTCAATTTGACCACTTTGCATTTCACTATCATCTCCTAAAACTATTTCTTCTTCTTCTACATAAATTTTTTATAGTAATCATTGTTTTTTATAAGATATAATGTTGCCTTTTGCACTTTCCTAACATCAACTAATTCCTGCCAAATTTTCTTACTCTTAGTAGGAACACCATTAACTAGAATAACTAGTGGTTCACTTTCTACATTTTCTACACCAATAGTTTAAATATTTTTCTTTAAATCTAGAGGTAAATATACAACTCTACCTTTTAATTAGGCCTGGGCGAAATTTCCGTTCCGCTCGCGGAAATTGCGATAATTTGACATTTTCACGTTCCGCGGAGAGCGCTAAAATGTCAAAATTTCCGCATTCCGCAGCTTAGCGATAATTTGTTTCTTGCTCGCGCTGCAAAATAATACATTCTCACGCGCGCGCGATCACCTTACCTGAATCCCCGCGTTCGCCGACAAGTTTTCCCGATCCGGTCGCGTTCTTCACGAGATGTTGGATTGTTGGTAGCCATTTGCACTGTCTCGCAACAGTTTGCGCCCGCAGTAATGTCATTGGTCGCGCGATCACGTCTTTCTTCTCGTGATCATGCACCGCGAATGGAGTGAAAACAAGATGGCCGCGCCCGCGAGCAACCGCATGGGTAAGTTGGCGAGCCGCGACCATGCAGAAAATACCGCGAACGGGCGGGAAAAAAACTTTCGCATCTTCGCGATATTTCTGCGTGTTTGCGGAGATTTTTAACATTTTCGCGATAATTTGCAAAAGTCACTTTTGCAAATTCCACCCACCCCTACCTTTAATCCTCGCTGTAAATCTGTGGGAGGAAATTTACCTGTTTTAGGCTCCATGTGAACAATAGCCTAAAATGGGTGCACACATTGAATCAGAATAGACTCATACGTGTTTAAATCTATCAGTTCTGGAGGAATAGTTACTAACTCTAGATTATTATTATGGACAGCTCTAGCAGGCATTTCATTATCGTCTAATTTGTTATAACAATATTTACAAATACACTGATCAGTACCCAAATCACACGAAATTACCTTAAACTTTGTAATTTGTTCTTCAAACTTCTCTGTACTACTATTTTCCAAATTTTCTTCAACATCTACTTCTATCAATGTCTCACTTTGTCTACTCTCTTCTTCAGTACCAAAGTAACGAAACTCTATTTCATCACAAACTTTTGTAACATCTGATACTGTTCCATGCAAAAGAGCACTGTTTAAGTCAGTTAAAATTAGTGCTGGAATTTTAGCATAATACAATCTCTTCACAAACTTCCGCATTTGAGAATGATGTACTGCTAACATTCTAAAATTATGAAAAACACTTTGACATACTTTTCTTGAAAAACAAGCCAGAGAATGATCTTGCAAACCAGTATTTTTTCTTACTCTGCAAGGATCTAGTCTTTGCAACATCTTAATCTTTTGTTTAAAACTTTTTTTACTATAGTCTCGTGGGAAATTGCGTAAAATTTCAATAGATTCCTGTCGTATACTACAAATACTACTACAATCCCAAGTATACACAGGAGCTTTAGGACGTCTCCCTAGAACTTCATCAGTTACCACTTCTTCTACATCTCTGGGAACCATCTGTTCTTTCTCAATTGGACAACCATTTTTAACCTCATAAGCTCGACCACTGGTATCAACTGCAAGCAACTATGAATTGGTTTGAAAATAACTCTCTTCATTAAAAAAAGGCTCTGAACTTGAACTGTGTTTCCATTCACCCCAAAAAATATCACAAAAGTTACTTCTGTTAATAACTTTTTTCTTCTTACTTTTGGCCTTTATAAAATTTATTGTCTTATCAAGTGATCGAATTCTGTTTAAAACTAAGATGAATAATTTCCTTTTTAATTAAAAAGCCTTGACAACAATAGTTTCAATCTGTTTCTTCGTTTTATTAAATGCTGATCTTCTTTTATATTTCTTCACATCTTTCAACAAATTAAAAACAACACTATTGTAAAACATACTCTTTCTAATTTCTTCAAACTGATTCTTTCTCTTTTTACCATACATTGATTCTTCAGAATGCATTTTTCTATTAACTTCTCCTTTTTTCTTTTTATTCTTCTTTGTTCTTGGGGCATTCTTTATACGTTCCACATTGTGCACACTGTTTTTAGCCTTTGAAAGTTTTTTAACAAATTCTTTTGTTCTCTTACCAGAAGACTTTTTCTTTTTTCCCACATGTTGTAGTTCATCTAATTTTTGCTGTTCTGTTTTCTTCAAATAATACTCCTTTTTTGTTGTTTCTTCTTTTGTGTTATTCTAGTCATGGAATTTTTTTTTTTAATGATGAACAATATCTGTAAAATAAAAAAATTATATATGACATTATTAAAATTAATTTATAAAATATACTATTGTATTACTAAATAAGCACGTTATATATAACGTTGTACATGGCTACTACTTCGGTAATTGCAGAAGTGAATCAGTATTCTGAATGGGGTTAGGGGACTGGATAGATTGTGAAAATTTGACTGTAGCACTGCAAGTGTTAATGCCTGAGTCATTCTACAAGTGCAAATACAGTGAATGGGTAGATAGAGTGCTGGTATTTGACAGCAGGGTGAGGTTATAAGTGCTTCTCTTTTGGCAGACAGATTAGATAAGGACATGGTTCTGTGAGGATGATTGCAAGAGTGGACAGAGAATGACAGTGTGATTGGGGCAGTACATGAGTACTATAAGGATTATAGCAGGACTGAATCAGTAGTCTACAGTGGGATAGGGGCCTCCATAGATTGTGCACATTTGACTGTAGCACTGCGTATGTTAATGCCTGAGTCATTCTACAAGTGCATAGACAGTGACTGGGTAGATAGAGTGCTGATAGTTGACAGTAGGGTGAGTTTAGAAGTGCTTGTATTTCGGCACAGAGATTAGATAAGGATATGGTTCTGTAAGGATGATTGCAACAGTGAACAGGCATTGACAGTGTGATTAGGGCACTGCATGAGTACTACCTAGATTATCATAGAAGTGAATCAGTAGTCTATAGGGGTTTGGGGCCTACATAGATTGTGCACATTTAACACTAGCACTGTATCTCTTAATGCCTGACACAATGATTCTACAAGTGCATGGACAATGACTGGCTATATAGAGTGCTGGTACTTGAGAGCAGGGTGAGTTTAGAAGTGCTTATGTTTCGGCACAGAGATTACATAAGGACATGGCTCTGTCAGGATGATTGCAAGAGTGGAAAGAGACTGACAGTGTGATTGGGGCACTGCATGAGTACTATCTGGAGTATTGCAGGACTGAATCAGTAGTCAGCAGGGGGTTAGGGGCCTGCATACATTCTGCACATTTGACTGTAGCAATGTATCTCTTAATGCCTAAGTCATTCTGCAAGTGCATAGACAGTAACTGGGTAGATAGAGTGCTGGTATTTGAGAGAAGGGTGGGGTTATAAGTGCTTGTGTTTCAGCACAGAGATTAGATAAGGACATGGTTCTGTCAACATGATTGCAAGAGTGGACAGAGAGTGACAGTGTGATTGGGGCACTCCATGAGTACTATCAGGATTATAGCAGGACTGAATCAGTAGTCTACAGGGTTTAAGAGCCCACATAGATTGTGCACATTTGACTGTAACACTGTATCTCTTAATGTCTAAGTCATTCTAAAAGTGCATAGACAGTGACTGGGTAGAAAGAGTGCTGGTAGTTGACAGAAGGGTGAGTTTATAAGTGTTTGTGCTTTGCAACAGAGATTAGATAAGGACATGGTTTTGTCAGGATGATTGCAAGAGTGGACAGAGAGTGACAGTGTGATTGGGGCACTCCATGAGTACTACCTAGAATATTACATGAGTGAATCAGTAGTGTATATGGGGTTAAGGGCCTGCATAGATTGTGCACATTTGACTGCAGCACTGTGTCTCTTAATGCCAGAGTCATTCTACAAGTGCATACACAGTGGCAGGGTATATAGAGTGCTGGTATTTGAGAACAGGGTGAGGTTATAGGTGCTTCTCTTTTAGCAGACAGATTAGATAAGGACATGGTTTTGTGAGGATGATTGCAAGAGTGGACAGAGAGTGACAGTGCGATTGGGGCACTGCATGAGTACTATCAAGATTATAGCAGGACTTAATCAGTAGTCTATAGGTGGTTTTGGGCCTGCATAGGTTGTGCACATTTGACTGTAGCACTGTATCTCTTAATACCTAAGTCATTCTACAAGTGCATAGACCGTGACTGGGTAGATAGAGAGCTGGTAGTTGACAGTAGGGTGAGTTTATAAGTGCTTGTACTTAGGCACAGAGTTTAGATAAGGACATGGTTCTGTCGGGATGATTGCAAGAGTGGACAAAGAGTGACCGTGTGATTGGGGTACTCCATGAGTATTATCAGTATTATAGCAGGACTGAATCAGTAGTCTTCTGTGTGTTATGGGCCTGCATAGATTGTGCACATTTGACTGTAGCACTGCGTGTGTTAATGCCTGAGTCATTCTACAAGTGCATAGACATTGACTGGGTTGATAGAGTGCTGGCAGTTGACAGTAGGATGAGTTTATAAGTGCTTGTGCTTTGGCACAGAGATAAGATAAGGATATACTTCTGTAAGGATGATTGCAACAGTGAACAGCGAGTTACAGTGTGATAGGGGCACTGCATGAGTACTACCTAGATTAACTCAGGAGTGAATCAGTAGTCTATAGGGGGTTAGGGGCCTGAATACATTGTGCTCATTTGTCTGTAGCACTATATCTCTAAATGCCACAATCATTCTACAAGAGCATACACATTGACTCGGTAGATAGAGTGCTGGTACTTGAGAGCGGGATGAGTTTAGAAGTGCTTGTGTTTCGGCACAGAGATTAGATAAGGACATGGTTCTGTCAGGATGATTGCAAGAGTGGACAGAGAGTGACAGTGTGATTGGGGCACTGCATGAGTACTTCCTAGATTATTACATGAGTGAATAAGGATGATACAGGGGGTTAGGGGCCTGCATACATTCTGCACATTTGACTGTAGCAATGTATCTCTTAATGCCTAAGTCATTCTGCAAGTGCATAGACAGTAACTGGGTAGCTAGAGTGCTGGTATTTGAAAGCAGGGTGAGGTTATAAGTGCTTGTGTTTCAGCACAGAGATTAGATAAGGACATTGTTCTGTCAACATGATTGCAAAAGTGGACAGAGAGTGACGGTGTAATTGGGGTACTGCATGAGTACTATCAGGATTATAACAAGACTGAATAAGTAGTCTATAGGGGGTTAGAGGCCTGCATAGATTGTGCACAATTGACTGGAGCACTGTATCTCTTAATGCCTAAGTCATTCTACAAGTGCATAGACAGTGACTGGGTAGATAGAGTGCTGGTATTTGAGAGCAGAGTGAGTTTATTAGTGCTGCTGTTTTGGCACAGAGATTAGATAAGGATATGATTCTGTAAGGATGATTGCAACAGTGAACAGAGAGTGACAGTGTGTTAGGGGCACTGCATGAGTACTACCTAGATTATCGCAGGACTGAATCAGTAGTCTATAGGGGGTTAGAGGCCTGCATAGAATGTGCACATTTGACTGTAGCAATGTATCTCTGAATGCCTGACTCATTCTACAAGTGCATAGACAGTGACTGTGTAGATAGAGTGCTGGTATTTGAGAGCAGGGTGAGTTTATAAGTGCTTGTGTTTTGGCACAGAGATTACATAAGGACAGGTTTCTGTCAGGATGATTGCAAGAGTGGACAGAGAGTCACAGTGTGATTGAAGCACTCCATGATTACTATCTGGAGTATTGCAGGACTCAATGAGGAGTCTACAGGGTGTTATGGGCCAGCATACATTGTGCACATTTGTCTGTAGCACTATCTCATAATGCCTAAGTCATTCTAGAAGTGCATACACAGTGACTGGGTAGATAGAGTGCTGATAGTTGAAAGCAGGGTGAGTTTATAAGTGCTTGTGTTTTGGCACAGAGATTAGATAAGGACATGGTTCTGTCAGGATGATTGCAAGAGTGGACAAAGAGTGACAGTGTGATTGAGACACTGCATGAGTACTATCTGGAGTATTGCAGGACTGAATCAGTAGTCTGCAGAGGCTTATGGCATGCATAGATTGTGCACATGTGACTGTAGCACTGCATCTCTTAATATCAGAGTCAGTCTACAAGTGCATACACAGTAACTGGGTAGATAGAGTGCTGCTAGTTGAAAGCAGGATACGTTTATAAGTATTTGTGTTTTGGCAGAGAGATTAGATAAGGATATGGTTCTCTCTCCGAATGATTTCAAGAGTGGACAGAGAGTGTCTGTGTAACTGGGGCACTACATGAGTACTATCTGGAGTATTTCAGGACTGAATCAGTAGTCAGCAGGGAGTTAGGGGTCTGCATAGATTGTGCACATTTGACTGTTGCACTATATCTCTTAATGCCAGAGTCATCCTACAAGTGCATACACAGTGGCTGGGTAGATAGAGTGCTGCTAGTTGAAAGCAGGGTGAGTTTATAAGTGCTTGTGTTTTGGCAGAGAGATTAGATAAGGACATGGTTCTGTCAGGATGATTTCAAGAGTGGACAGAGAGTGACAGTGTGATGGGGCACAGCATGATTACTATCTGGAGTATTGCAGGACTGAATCAGTAGTCAGATTGTGCACATTTGACTGTATCACAGTGTCTCTTCATGCCTGAGTCATTCTACAAGTGCATACACAGTGACTGAGTAGATAGAATGCTGGTAGTTGACAGCAGGGTGAGTTTAGAAGTACTTGTGTTTTGACACAGAGATTAGATAAGTATGTGCTTCTGTCAGGATGATAGCAGGAGTGGACAGATACTCACACTGTGATTACTGAACTACATGGCTACTACTTTGATTTTTGCAGGAGTAAATCAGTAGGCTGCAGGGAGTTATGGGACCGTATAAATTGTGCACATTTACCTACATACTAACTATGAAATTAGACATTATAAAACCACAACAACACTTCTCATGCACTTATAAAATCACATATTCACTACCTTTGCACTCCTGTAATCTATCAGGTACCTCTCATTAATTCAGCAAATATAGCTACAACTATACAAATGTCATCTAAACAAATACATGACTCATGACATACTATTCTCTTTAAGGAGACAACTGCTACATACCAGAAAGAGTAAAATGTAGTGGTTTTCTTTTGAAATACATATTGCCAATTACATTTAGAAATATGCAACATCATCAAACTGTACCTCTCAACAGACTTAAGAAGAATCAACAACATCTTTTTTATGGGGATTTATAAAACCACTCAAAATGTACAAACTAATAACAGAATTGTGATCATTAATACCTTATATGATCATCTTCCAAACGGCACAGTTCTACCTCATTTTACCAAACTATCTATACTTTTGCCATTTTATTAAACTGTACCTTTTTTACCGAGAAGCAATATGCATACCTAATAAACTGCACCTTATATAAACTTTTTTGATAATACACATTCTTTATCCATATTAAACCAATTATTAATAAATAAGAAGCATCATTCAACTATATCTTTCAAGACACTTAATAATATATATATGAGTGCACATACCATTTTTTAAACAAACTTTAAATACAATAAAATTATCCCAATATATATCTGTACATTACCTACTGGCAGTTGCCAGTAGGTAGTTATAGTTAGGACCTATTTTCCATAGGAAATCCGCAACATTCTATTTAGAATAACGTTGGCGCCGATTGATGAATCTTTGCAAAATTTTCCAAACTTTTGGCCAGCTCCGGTCCGCTCCTATCCTGAAAATGTCATGGTGATTCGTCAAGCGGGGGCCGAGAAAAAAGGGGGGTCCCAAAATGCATTTTCCCCATGCATTTTCCCATAGGACCTGTTGACGCAGCTACAGCCCAAATTGCTGAACAGAATTACACCACATTTGGCAAAGAGGTAGTCCTCAGTTCAGACTCATGCCTTTTGCTTAAATGGTGTAAATCCGTTCAGTAGTTCCTGAGAAAATTAGAGTTAAAAAGATAAACATATCTGGGCGGAGCCTAACCACACATCTCATCGTGAGATCTGATTGGCTGTCAGTACTTCCTCCAAGAAGTGTTGGCAGCCATCTTGGGACCAATATACATGATAGCACCTCATTGAAAAGCATTGCAGTTAATAGAAGGTTTAAAGACTTTAGTTACATTATAAATCACTTGTTGATGGTACCATACTAATTTTAGGAATGGTGGTGTGTTCTAAGGTGAGTTTACCATCTGAAAAAGCCTTCTGCTGTGATATCATGAATCATGTTTGAGAGAAAACTATTTTCTCATGCTTTTCCTTAGAGGTTTGGAAGGTGATCTATAAGCTAAACTGAGAGCATATTTTCTGTAAATTCACATTATCTTTCTCAGTCATTTGAGAATGAAGTCTGACATTCTCAGTAAAACATGAACATCCAACAAGGGCAGAGACTGTCAGTTGATTCCTTTCTGTTCTACTGCAGCTTCCCAGAGTGTTCTAAAGAACAACTAGAGTGCTAACAGTCCTAGTTATGACAAACGTATTGCACACCTGAAGCCATCTTGATTGGAATAAAGTGGTAACTCTTAAAACATTTAATTTAAAAAGGAACAACATGAGGGGGTTCATTTTGCCATAGAAAGTATGATTAGTGCTGCAGAAAGAAATATTAGGGCACATTTTGAGTGACTTCTCAAATCCTCTTCTATTTCATTAAAAAAGTCTGACATGAAGACTGAAACATAAATGTGCTAGTACTTATATAGCGCACAGCTACCCCAGACCGGGGTCTCCCGGCGCTGTTTTCATACCGCTAGGGAACCCTTCCTGGCTTTCCCTGTGAAATGTCCACTCCTGGGCATCCCCAGGGTGAAGCCAGGCATCCCCAGTGCTGTGGGGCCGTTGTGGAGATTAAGCAAGCTATTGCCCTGAGTTGCAGCGTGGGACCCATGATTAGAATAGGCACTGAGGCGAGAATATCCGGTCCACGGTATTTATAGCCCGAGACCCTGCCGCGACGGGAATCGAACCCTGGTCCCAGACCAGTGCTCTGCATCAAGGTCTGCCGCTCTAACCATTGAGCCACACTTCTCCACATGCACTTTCAATACCAGCAGCAGACTTCCCTGGTGAGCAGTAGCTTTACTACAGTGATCTAATGAGCAACTAGAGAGCTAACATTCTGAATTTATGGCAAATGTGTGTCACATCTGAATGCCTTCTTGATGGAACCAAAGTAAAAAACTGAAAGTATTTCCTACTGAGGAGACTGCAGTATATGAGGAAATTAGGAAACTTCATAACAAATAAATCTCCCAAGATGGCCACCAGAAACAAAAGAGCCCAAATGCAGCACACATATCACCCAGATGTAGCCCAAATGTAGCCCAATGACAGAAGTGTGCAAAACACTTATTTTTTGTGTATTTGCAGTTTTACATAGTGCAGACTTGTCAGGTATTGGAATGCTTTAAATGAGCATTGGTTACATCACACAAGATCAAATTCATTTTGGTTGTAGACATGGGGAGATTAAGTTACTTGACCAGAATCACAGAATGTTGAGCTGAAGCAGAAACTCCAACCTGGTTCCCCAGTTGCAAAGTCTGCAGCTCTGGAAGTAACACCACATCCTCTCCCCTAAGTGCAACATTTAATCAAGTGTTCAACTGGAAAAAAACCCATTAAGATTACAAATAATTTAAAAGTTCTTTGTCGCTATTTGAAAACTCAGAAAATATGTCCTCGTTTTAGTTTTTTAGAGCACTAACCATAATTTTGATGCAAATAAGACTCTGTCAACAAAAAGAGGGATAAGTGGGTAAGATTAACGAGGTCCAGTGTACGTACCCTAACGACTAATGAGACAAAAAGAGTACAAAGTTCCTCAGGTCAAAGAAGAGAAGGTAATAGTTTCAGCAAGAATTGTCGTGTGTCACGGAAAGGGGGAAACCCTTTTGTTGGAACTAGGGCTCTCACACACCCAGCAAGCTAGGTGTCATGCTTCATCATTTGAGCCTGCCCCTCGTCAGGTCGGCGCTGCAATTCCTGACGGGCTCCCAATAATGGGGCTCTTTGGCGGGGATCTTCTGTTCCTGCCGAAGGGTGCTGTGGGGGTAAGGGGCCCTAGACTGTGTAGGTGTGGTGTGAGGATAAAATAGGTACTGTTAGTCCACCAAAAAATGTATTTAATGAAGTGGTAAACAGCCTAATTAAAAGAAATGAGAAAATGAGGTGGGGATAGCTACTAGTGGTTATGACGCTAGTTGTGTATGCCCTACACTCAGGAAGATCAACATGTTTCTTGCCTATAAAGCCAGTAAATGGTCACGGCAATTCGTCAGGATCAAAAAACATAAACTATCTACAACGAAGGTATGTGTGTTTTACATACCAGAGAGGTGCTCAGGAGTAACCTATGGAAAGATGGGAAACAGAAAAAACACATGACAAAATACCGCACGGTAAATTATACACACACAACAAAATGAGCTGAAATCATCAAGAGTCTCCTGGGGAGTTGCTCCCAGGGGGGTAATGAAAAGTCAAAAATGACGAGACCAACCCAGAGACAGGACTAAGGGCGGAGACAGACAGAGGGGAGGTGCAGCACTCACCTCGTGTACTTGCAAGGCAATCTTGCAGCAGTCTCCGGCGGGTAAAAAAGGACTCCGACGTGGGTCCTGGGGTAAAAAACCGGGAAGGGGGATTTTAAAAACATGAACAGACCAAAACCCTTTTATGGCGCGATCGTCCCAGCAATCCAAGGGGTGAGTGAAGTGCAGGAAGGTGATGGCCGCCTTATATTTCAAAAGGTACTAACATGAGCGATATGGTGTGCAGCCATGGTGACCCTCATACTCAGGGGCCCCGGTGTGTCGCCGCACGAATGGTCATTGAGGTCAATAACAATACTGTCATGGAAAACTCATGAACATAGTAGGGAACCGCCGTAGCCCCTGGTAGCGGATGGGTCAGTGCAGGACGTTCTCGCTCGTGGTGTCATTGAAGTCAAGGAGGCGCCAACAACCCCCTAAGTGTAGCAAAACTCACCTTATGGATGTTTGAGCGGCGGAGAGCCAAATGCACTCACCTGCGTCGTTCGACGCTCGAGAGGAAAGACCTACCCCTACCGCCGGACCTGGGATGGGTACCGGACAGTGTAAGTCTTGGCCAGATAAGGATCCCGGGAGACGCCAAATGCGTCACGTGACCCTGGCTGTCTCAATCCCATTGGTGGGGGAATGAACTATGGTGCGGCCATGTTGGAACGGGTAGTGTAAATGACTATCGGTATCCGGTATGTGTCAGGAAGTGATTCTTCATGGGTGGAAGTTGACAAGGAACGGGTTGCCATAGCGATACTGGGTAAAGCTGGGTAAAAGTGTGCGACAAGGCTAAACCCCAAGGAATCGGGATAGCGGCGGCAGTCGCGGGGGCCATGATGAAGTGTCAAGGGTGGAAGTTGACATGGGTGGAAGTTGACAAGGAACGGGTTGCCATAGCGATACTGGGTAAAGCTGGGTAAAAGTGTGCGACAAGGCTAAACCCCAAGGAATCGGGATAGCGGCGGCAGTCGCGGGGGCCATGATGAAGTGTCAAGGACCTATAGAATCTACGGGGATGTTATCCGTGAATTGGGGTGTAAAATCAGAGCGGTAACTATCCGCACAGGAAGACAGACACACAACAAAAAGAGGGAGGGTGGCAGATAAAGGTAAAATAAGATACAGGTGTTGTATATCTATTCATTGCAGTAAAATAAGAGGGATCTACGTGGCTTATGATCTCTTAATAGTGTATTCTCCACTCTCCTCAATGCTAAGGAGGTGAGGTCCGCATTAAAGGTACCAAGACCTGCCAGAGCAGTCGTGTGAGATGTAAACACACATCGTGTATTGAAAGGGGGGGCTCAGGTCCTGGTAAGGAGTATGTTTAACCAATGAGTGTGGACCATGGGATGTCGTCGTTCAAACCAGTCAGATGTGAAGACAACCTAAGGACCCATCTTTGTTCTAGTTTGAACAATGCATTTTGAGAGATCTGAGGATGTGCTTCTAGGACCACCCAGTTGATAGAGTCTGTCTGGTGTTGCATTGTTTTGAAATGGGTGTAGAGTTTGGTGGTCACTCTCTGACATCGTATGTTGCTCTTGTGTTCCATTATCCTGGTCTTAACCATGCGGGTAGTCATGCCTATGTATACCAACTCACAGGGACATCTGATCATGTATATGCAGTTCTTAGTGTTGCAATTCGTATGTCTGTTCAATGTCCAGTGGAAATCATTCCTAAAAGTTATGTCCTTGCAGGTGTTAGTCAGTTTACACACTACGCAAGAGCCACAGGGAAAATGGCCCTTAACTGGTGGTAACTCCCACATTGTCCTTTGTGGACCAATGGTGCGCAGTCTAGGTCTAGTGTGAACTAATAGGTCTTTGATGTTTTGTGTGCGTCTGTAGGCAAATCTGGGTTTGGGTATGTTGAGATTACCCGTGTCCAGAATACCCCAGTTGTTCAAAATGATCTTTCTAATCCTACTTGAATCAGATGTGAAGGACGTGACACAGGTCAAGATGTCGGTTTCAGGTTTGGTGTGTGTTTCTAGTAGTGTCTCCCGTGGGTTATTCTTAGCCCTTTTCATAGAGTTGTGGATACACCTCGGGGGATAGCCCCTAGCCATCAGGTTGGTTGATAGTATCTTGGCTTCCGAGTTGTAGTCCGATACCCTAGTGCAATTACGTCTAATGCGTAGGAATTGCCCGAAGGGCAGGTTGTCCCTCAGTGTTTTGGGATGGTGGCTATCGTAACGTAGTAGACTATTGCGGTCAGTGGGTTTCTTGTAAAGTGTGGTAGTGAGGGTACCATTGAGTAGAGTGATATTCAGGTCCAGGAATGGTACCGAGTGCTCTGATATAGTGTGAGAGAATCTGAGGAACTCGTTCTGCTCATTAATCCACTGTATGAAATTCATACAATCAGTGTGTGTACCGTGCCAAAAGACGAGTATATCGTCTATAAATCGTTTCCAAAGGGAGATGTTGTCATGGAAAGGATTAGATGTACATGAGATCACGTTTTTCTCAAAATCAGCCATATAAAGACACGCTACACTGGGAGCAAAGGTACTACCCATAGATGTTCCTTGGCTCTGATGGTACAGTTGTCTGTTAAATTAAAAAAAAAATTCAGTTAGAGCCAAGGTAGCACAATCAATAATAAAGGTGACTGGTGTGGGTGATGACCAGTCAAGTGCCCGTAGTGTTGACTCAATGACTGCCAAAGAGGCCCTCTGAGGGATGTTAGTGTAGAGGGCCTCCACATCCAAGGTCACAAGATAGTTAATGACACCAGTGTCTGGAAAGTCATCAATGATTTTGAGGACGTCAGTGGTGTCCTTGTTGAATGAGGGTATGTCTCGTACCAAGGGTTGTAAAAAGTGATCGCAAAATTTGGACAATGGTTCGAGGAGCGAACCAATGCCGGATACAATCGGTCGTCCTGGGACCGGAGTCGTGCCCTTGTGGATTTTTGGAAGGGTATAGAAAAAGGGGATCCTTGGTTCCCGAGTTATCAGAAACTCTGCCTCTTTGTGGGTAATCCAACCATTGGCTTCAGCTTCATAAACCATGGTGCAGATGGTAGTCTTAAGACGGGGAGTAGGGTCAGACGTTATGGGAGTGTAATATCTCTCATTTGTGAGTTGACGTCTGCATTCGGTCTCATAATCTGTTGTGGACTGGATCACGATCGCCCCGCCCTTGTCCGCCTGCTTGACGGTAATAGAGGAATCCTCGGAGAGGTTTCTCAAGAGCAGGGTTTCGTGTTTAGTCAGATTATGGAAAGGAGCCTCCCTGTGAGGTGAATCCAGTTCTTTCAAAACCGCTTTTTCAAATGTGAGAATCTCCACAGGAACCATGTTTCCCCCTTTCCGTGACACACGACAATTCTTGCTGAAACTATTACCTTCTCTTCTTTGACCTGAGGAACTTTGTACTCTTTTTGTCTCGCAAATAAGACTCTCTCATATATGTAATTTCTAAAGGAAATGCTCTAGGTATTACAGTTTTGATTACATCAAGATGATGTCAGGCGTTCCACACTTTTGTGATAAATATAGAATGTTAGCAATCTAGTTGTTCATTGGGATAATGTTGAGAGGCAGAGGCCAGGGGCACAGACTATGACAATTGAAGGCAGGTAGGAAAGTGCAGAGGCAAAATTTGACCACACTGGGCAGGCAGGAAGGGCAGTGGCAGCACAACAGACTATGGAGGGCAGTGGAAAGGGGGGCAGGGGCAACAAACCACCAATACAGGACTGGTAAGAGAGGCTGTGGCAATATAATAGACCATTGTGGGCAGAAGGAAGAGGCAGTGGTAGTACAACCATACATGCCAACAGACCCGTTTCAGCCAGCAAACGTCCAATGTTTATAAGCTCAAATGGGCTTTATTTGATCTTTCTCCTGTCTACAATCTCCTCTTTTTCAATGTAACTCAAATGGGAAAATCAATACCCCAGTTTTTTTTCAAAATCTTCCTCTTACCAAGTTCAAAATGTTTGCAAGTATGGTACATTGGATCATGGTAGGCAGGAGGAATTGGGGTAGAGACATGGACTCGGATAACAGAGGACAGGAGGGACATGGAGAGGTGCACCAAACTGACCCTACAGGGCAGGCATCAGGGTTTGCAGCAGCACAATACACCACACAGGGCATGTGGGACAGGAGTGCAGCACAACAATCCATAGAAAGCAATAGGGAGGGGACAGGACCATGCACATGGACAACAGAGAACAGAGGGGAAAGAGGCAATGGTAGCTAGCTGACCATAATGGACAGACAGGAGAGAAAGCTGCAGCATAACAGACCATAAAGGGCTGGAGGGACAGATCAGGGGCATTACAATGGAACAGACAAGCCAGGAGGGAGGGAATAGGGGTCTGCACATGGAAACAGAGGGCTGGGGGCAAGGGGGCAGGAACAGCAAGATGACCATGGAGGTCAGGCAGGATGGGCACTAGAGACAAGACACACCATGGAGAGCAACGGTGAGACTATGATGGCATACACACAGACCATGGAGGGAAGGTGGGAGGGGGTCAGGGGCAGATAGCTGACCACAAAGGGAAGGTGGGAGGGGCCATGGCAGCACAGAAGACCATGCATTGGAAGTGGGAGGGTTAGTGGCAGCACAATGGCTATGATGGGCAAGAAGGAGGGTACAGGGGCATGCACAAAGGACCATGGAGGATAGAAGGGAGGGTCAGGACCTGGGCACAGACAAGAGAGTTCAGGGGAAGGGGCCTCACAACAGACCGCGCGGGGCAGGCAGGTGGAGCAGTTGCAGCACAACAGACCATGGACGGCAAAAGGGTGTGGCAGTAAAATGGGCCATGGAGGACAGGAGGAAGGGGATAGAGGCATGACTTGTAGACAGGCAGGATGGAGGTGGCAGGGACAGGTTACAGTCATCTGACAATGCTAGGCAGGTGGGAGGGGAGTGGCAGCTCAACAGAACACTCAGAGTAGATAGGAGTGGCAGGTCCATGGAACATGGTGGGCAAAAAGGATGGAGCAGGGGCATGCACAAAGACATCGGAGGGCTGGGGGAAGGAGAATAGGGGCAGCAAGCTAAGCACAGAGGCAAAGCAGGCGATCAAGGATGGGCCATAGAATTGGGCAATGGAGGGCAGGAGGAGTGGACCGGTGTGAGAAGTTGGCCTGGTATATGATGCTCACTAGTTAAAGTGATCACCTTGTACCATGCCAAGCAACCCTTATGGTGTGGTTGTAAGTCAACCTTTTCGGACTAGCTGCCCTAGTGGTAGCGTAGGCTAAGCAGTCTTTGAGGCTAAACTCGTGAAGCGTGTTAAGCAAGCTGTTTTACCAATAGTAACCCCCTTTTATACCAATGAAAGGACACCACACAGATATATATTCAAAATATACATGTATTTATTTCTCAAAGTAACCCCTAGTCTCTTTATGAGCACAGGAGCACAAATCGTCAAACAAGATTATCACAGAATACACAGAAGTTGCACTTTATATGGATAGGCCCTGGTGGCCACTCAAACCATATACTAAAATAGTGGTATAAGTACCACGAACAGAAAAGGGAAAAGGCCTAGGGCCTCTAGAATCGCTGGGCCTACAAGGAGCTAACGTCAGTTAGTGACCAGGAGGTCCA
The DNA here is from genome assembly GCF_964204655.1 of Triturus cristatus. NCBI lineage: Eukaryota > Metazoa > Chordata > Amphibia > Caudata > Salamandridae > Triturus > Triturus cristatus. The sequence goes on along the minus strand of NC_140594.1, from coordinate 701,332,477 downwards.
CGGGTGGCGTGTGCAGAGCAAATAGTCACACGCGTGCTCCCATAGGTTTCAATGGGTGCGTAAAAAGTACAAAGTTACTGCAAAAGGAATCTTCCGGATGACCTAGGAACTTAAGATTTGGAACACAGGCACTAGAGATGTATTACTACACTTGGGCACCGGAGTACCAGCTTTACCTCACCCACAGGAAGCGGGTGCATAGGCCTCGAAGTGCGTCGGGTTTCTTCTATCTGTTCCGTGGGGCCTGTAGACAAAAGTGCTGCAGGCGGTCGGTCGGGAAGAGATGCAGTGGATCCAAGAGTGGATCGGAGATGTTGAAGACCTGTAAGCAGAGGGGACAGTGTTCACAGTCACTAGCCAGTGACCAGCGTGGCACCAGGTGGGTACCAGGCGATGTCGGGTGCAAACAGGTGATGAGGGGTAGCTTGTCTCCGCAGCCACGTGGTCCCTGAAGGTCGACGACGTCCAGGAGTCGGCTCACGAGCTGTCCCACGCAGGTTCTCGCTGTCGGCGGTGTCGGCGACTTGATCGAAGCAAACAAGCCTTGGCAAAAGCAATTGCAGGAGGATTCGGAAATCAGCTGTTGGTTCTGACCAGCAAGGTCAGAGGGATTGCTCCTTTGGAAGGGAGCAAGGGCCAGTCTGGAGCAACCAGACCAGCGGTGTTTGTCGTAGATTTCGTCGCCAAGATGGCCACTAGCCAGCGGGCCAGCAACCGGTTAGGCGCGTCGAGTGGCAAAATGCAGAAGGGCCCCACGCAGATCGTGGAGATGCTGGAGGGCTCACCTTTGGTGCAGATGCTGCTCGAGGGTTGGGCTTCTCAGGACCCAAAGCACAACTTGGAGGGAGCCTCGGTTGTTGCACTGGTCAGCTTGTCGTAGTCGTTCCAAGATGGCTGGCTCCACGTGTCTCGGTGCCTCCACGGGTCTCCTCTTTTCAGGGACTGTGGATCGGGCGGTGAGAGGTCTGGAGGTCCAGGTCTTGTCAGTCTCTGGGCTCGGGCTCCGGCGGGAGGCGGCGGCAAAGCAGATGGTGATTCGCTGGATGGTGCTTGCGTTAGCAAGGTGGTCACTCCCTGACCACAGGGGAGATTTTCTTCAGTCTTCTGTGCAGCAGAATGTCGAAGTTCCCGTCTTCTTCTTAGTTTCAAGTTGATTCCAGGATGTCTGAAGTCTTAGGACACAGCTCCTACCTTTATTCGGATTCTAGGGGCCGGACTACCTGCTAGGTCCCTCCCTATGGGTGGGACCAGGAAGGGGGGTGGTTACACCCCCAATCCTTTGTCCAGCTCGCCCCAGGCCCGGGACTGGTGTGCCCCAGGACCGGTTTGAACTGGCATATGCCCCGAGGCTCCTTGTGAGCCACAGGCATGTCTGGTTTCTTTCAAGCCCTACCTGACCAATACACAAAATCCTGTCTGGGGTGGTGCATGCACCTCCCCTGGCAGGAAACCCTTTGTCCACACCTCCCAAGCTGGAAGGACTCCCAGCAGCAGGAGGGCAGACTTGTGTCTGTGGTGGCAGCATCCATTTTGTGGAGCTGAGGCTATGTCTGATTTTACCCGGGTTTCAGGCACTGTACATGTCGTGTCCCTCTAGAAGGGTGGAATGCTAACCCCGTCGCCAGAGTTGGCGAGGGGTTAGTATTCCAATTCGTATGACACCTTACTCGACATGTTTTGATAAAGCCAAACCAAAGATAGCATTTAACCGCGAGGTTCATAATGCACTTAAGAGTATATGGTATGATGATATCTGGAAACAGTAGAAGGAAGTTGTTCCGACCACTGCAGACAGGCTCAGCTCATGCCAGAGCACCATCTCACATGGAACCAAGCACTCTGCCTTCAGGATTGTTAAGGCCTGCCATAGGAGTGACTTATAGGTTACCAGGTGTCCCATTTAAGTTTAGGTATAGGTATACTACACCTAAGTAAGAGGTGATTACACCAACTTACCCCAGCTGAGTGATCAGCCAGTTGTGTCAGATTGTTAGGCCAAGCCTGGGGTGGCATAATACATGCTTCAGCCCCTGGCAGGCCTTGGATACACCAATGCCCTGGGTACCTAGTGTACACTGGTACAGGGGCTGACAGGGTGATCCAACCAATTGGGTATGTACCTAGGGTACATGGAGTCCATTTTACAGAGAGAGCAGATAGCCTGAGAGCCTGAATGGCAGGATCTCAGGCCAACTAAGTCGAAAAACCAGCTAGACACTAGGCAAAAATTTGGGGGTAACCATAGTCAGATATCCACCTTCCTACACAACCCCCCCCCAAACGAAGGGAGATAAGGCTGACCTTGACCAGGTAAGCCTATATTGCCCAAGTGGCCATATAAGGAGGAACCAGCACTGGCATGGTTACCCCCTGTCTCATGGTCCACTAAGCAATCCCTCACCCTAAGGGTATCAGAGGGTCTCCACCATAGGGAATCTCTACCTGTGGTGTGTCTTGGCAAAGTAAAAGGCTGGTGTTGAGATGGAGTACTGAAGTGAGTGTCCTCAAAGTGAGGCCTCAGCTTCCTCCAATCATCCTCCACCATGGATGCCTTTCTTTCTTTAACTGAGTTGCACTGTGCTCTCAGGGTCAGCCTCTGGCTACCTAAAGCTGGAGGCTGGGTCCCTTTTGTGGGCTTACTGGAGGGACAGGTCAGGTTTGGGGCCCTAAGGTCCCATGTTTGCCTGTGCCCAACAGAATCCCCCTGGGGGAGGTCCCTAACTACCTGTAAAGGAGATCCCTCAGGAATGTTTTTACCCATCACCTGACTAGGGCTACTAGCCAGGCAATCCTCATTCTTTTGATGGGGGGGTTCTTGTGGGCAGGGGCCCTCTGGGGGTCCACTGGCCTCCCTGACCTCTGCAGCCCTGGGCTGACTGAGGCAGGGTAGAGAGAGGCAGGCTACCTGCACCAGACTGGATCCCACCTTGGAAGGGGCCACTGACATCAGAGGCTCTGCCAGGCCAGGCCTGGCTACCTCTGGGGCAGTTCCTTCACAAGGGGTGAGGTCAGATCCCTGAGGAGGCTGACCTTTTCCTAATGTCTGGGGAGAGGGAGACTTTTCTTCCTCCCCACTACTCTCAGTTTGTGTGGAGTGATCCATTGTTTCAGGCTTCACTACACCTATGTCAGTCTGAGTATAGGCTGAGACCATTACAGCCTTGCCAACCTTTTCAGGGGGGCACTCAGTTTGTGTTTGAGCTGTGACTGTCACAGCTCTGCCAGTCTCTACAGGGAAGTCTGTCTGTGCCTGGGCGGTGGCTACCACTGCCCTTCCAACCTTTTCAGGGAGGAAATCTATTTGGACAGGGGTTGTGAATGGCACAACCCCCCTACCCTTTTGTGACAGGCCTACCATTTTAGAATGGGTGTCTTGTTCAACTCCAGCCCAAGCTGAGAGTTCTAAGTCATTCCCCAGTAAGCAGTCTATAGGCAAGGTTGGGGACACTGCCACCCTTTTAGGGCCAGTGACACCTCCCCAGCTGAGACATACCTCTGCTATGGGATGACTGTTCTGTTTGCCATCAATGTTGGTCACCTGGTAGGAGAAACCAGGCAAAAGCTGCTCAGAGGGAACTAGCCAATGGGCCACCATTGTGATGCTAGCTCCAGTGTCTCTGTAGGCCTCAGCTTTTGTACCATTGATGTAGGGCTCCTGTCTGTACCTACCCAAAGTGTTGGGACAGGCAGTGAAGTTGGCAAACCCCATGCCACCATCACAGACAAGAGTATCTGCTGCAGGGGAATTGGCTAAGCCAGGGTCCCCCTGTGTTCCCCAAGTAAACCCACCCAGATTTCTGGGGGCACTCCCACCACCTGGGGGATTACTGCTGACAGCAATAGGTGGTGTGACAGGAGTAATTGGAGGAACAGTTTTGTTTTTAGCCCTTGGGCAACCGCTGTCAGTTTTCCAATGCCCAGGAGTTTTACACTCATGGCAGTAGGGCTTTTTAGCTGTGGTAGAGGAGGGAGCTTGGGACCCACCACCCTGTGTGGAGTTTTGGGGCCCTGAGGAAGGTTTCTCTTTTTCTTTATCCCCACCCTTCTCTTGAGGCTTGGTGGTATCTTTCTTTTGGTCACCACCCTGGTTTTTAGGCCTGATCCTGGTCCTGACCCATTTATCTGCCCTCTTTCCCAATTCTTGGGGAGAGGTCAAATCTGAGTCTACCAGGTGTTGATGGAGAAGCTGGTTTTGACAATTACTTAAAATCTGCTCTCTCATCATCAAATTGTACAATCCTGTATAATCAGACACCTTACTTCCCAGCAACCAACCCTCCAAAGCCTTAGTGGCACATTCCACATATTCAGACCAGTCCTGAGTCTGTGTCTTCTGGGTGTCTCTGAACATTAACCTGTACTGTTCAGTGGTTAAGCCTAACCCATCAACTAGGACACTCTTCAGGACTCTGTAATTTCTGACATCCTCTTCTCTAACAGTGAGGAGTCTATCTCTGCCTCTCCCCTCAAAGGAGAGCCATAAGATTGCTGCCCACTGGTCTTCAGGAACCTGCTGCACTTTGCAGGCTCTCTCAAGAGCAGTCATCCATTTGTGGATGTCATCCCCACTTTTGTAGGGGGGCACAATCTTGGACAGGTTCCTATTGTCAAAGACCCTATCTTTGTCCCTAGGGACATTGCTGCCACCAGTGGGTATAGACCCACTCTCTTTATGCTGTCTAGCCTTGCTAAGTTTCTCTTCCATCAGGGCTACTTCTAGCTCCTGCTTCCTGATCCTCAGCTGGGCCTCTTGCATCTTGGCCTCATGTTCCCTCCTCTGAGGGGTGGTCATCCTTCTCCTGGAGTGACCTTGAGAGCCTCTAGAGCCATGGGAAGCATTGGAGTCACCTGAGCGATTCCTTTGCCTTCCCAGCCCTGTGTTAAGTCCACTGGGGAGATCCAGTGGGTTGAACCCACTGTCAGTCCCCAATAGCCTTGGTTTAGCTGGGCCAAGTATAACACTTGGCACTGGGCTAGTTCTCCCTTCATCCTCACTACTGTCAGTATCCTTTTCACTCTCATCCTCTGTGGTAGGCATCCCATCTAAGGGGTGACTATTGGGAAGGGGTACTTCAGTGGCATCTTTAGAAGGGGGGCCTCCTGTTCCTGTCCCTAAGGGGGCTAACTGGGAAGCTTTCTTGAGTGCTCTCTGATTCTCATCATTCTGTAAGAGCTCTCTGAGCTCAGCAGAGTTTGGGTTCTTGGGCTGTTTAAGGCCTCTAAGAGTTGCCAAATGCCTGAGCTCATTCTGATTAAGGGTAGCAAAGCTGGATGTTGCCCTCTGGGGGTCACTCTCAACAGAGATGGGTACAGTGGACCCCTCTGCCCCGGCCATTGCTCTTAAGTGTGGGTGGATGTGTTGCAATCTACCTACACTTGTGTTTACCTACTAAACCTATCTAGTAGTTGTAGTCAGGGTGTGCTACTCCCTTTGCTCTACAACAACTAAGTTCAGTAGAACTTATGTATATCTAATCTTGTTTTATATGTACCTGCAGGTACCTATGTGATCTTTCAATTGGTAACCAAGAGATTACAATGGTAAAACACAGCAAGCTCAAATCCAACCGCTGCTCACCAATGTGAGAAGTTGGCCTGGTATATGATGCTCACTAGTTAAAGTGATCACCTTGTACCATGCCAAGCAACCCTTATGGTGTGGTTGTAAGTCAACCTTTTCGGACTAGCTGCCCTAGTGGTAGCGTAGGCTAAGCAGTCTTTGAGGCTAAACTCGTGAAGCGTGTTAAGCAAGCTGTTTTACCAATAGTAACCCCCTTTTATACCAATGAAAGGACACCACACAGATATATATTCAAAATATACATGTATTTATTTCTCAAAGTAACCCCTAGTCTCTTTATGAGCACAGGAGCACAAATCGTCAAACAAGATTATCACAGAATACACAGAAGTTGCACTTTATATGGATAGGCCCTGGTGGCCACTCAAACCATATACTAAAATAGTGGTATAAGTACCACGAACAGAAAAGGGAAAAGGCCTAGGGCCTCTAGAATCGCTGGGCCTACAAGGAGCTAACGTCAGTTAGTGACCAGGAGGTCCACGGGTGGCGTGTGCAGAGCAAATAGTCACACGCGTGCTCCCATAGGTTTCAATGGGTGCGTAAAAAGTACAAAGTTACTGCAAAAGGAATCTTCCGGATGACCTAGGAACTTAAGATTTGGAACACAGGCACTAGAGATGTATTACTACACTTGGGCACCGGAGTACCAGCTTTACCTCACCCACAGGAAGCGGGTGCATAGGCCTCGAAGTGCGTCGGGTTTCTTCTATCTGTTCCGTGGGGCCTGTAGACAAAAGTGCTGCAGGCGGTCGGTCGGGAAGAGATGCAGTGGATCCAAGAGTGGATCGGAGATGTTGAAGACCTGTAAGCAGAGGGGACAGTGTTCACAGTCACTAGCCAGTGACCAGCGTGGCACCAGGTGGGTACCAGGCGATGTCGGGTGCAAACAGGTGATGAGGGGTAGCTTGTCTCCGCAGCCACGTGGTCCCTGAAGGTCGACGACGTCCAGGAGTCGGCTCACGAGCTGTCCCACGCAGGCTCTCGCTGTCGGCGGTGTCGGCGACTTGATCGAAGCAAACAAGCCTTGGCAAAAGCAATTGCAGGAGGATTCGGAAATCAGCTGTTGGTTCTGACCAGCAAGGTCAGAGGGATTGCTCCTTTGGAAGGGAGCAAGGGCCAGTCTGGAGCAACCAGACCAGTGGTGTTTGTCGTAGATTTCGTCGCCAAGATGGCCACTAGCCAGCGGGCCAGCAACCGGTTAGGCGCGTCGAGTGGCAAAATGCAGAAGGGCCCCACGCAGATCGTGGAGATGCTGGAGGGCTCACCTTTGGTGCAGATGCTGCTCGAGGGTTGGGCTTCTCAGGACCCAAAGCACAACTTGGAGGGAGCCTCGGTTGTTGCACTGGTCAGCTTGTCGTAGTCGTTCCAAGATGGCTGGCTCCACGTGTCTCGGTGCCTCCACGGGTCTCCTCTTTTCAGGGACTGTGGATCGGGCGGTGAGAGGTCTGGAGGTCCAGGTCTTGTCAGTCTCTGGGCTCGGGCTCCGGCGGGAGGCGGCGGCAAAGCAGACGGTGATTCGCTGGATGGTGCTTGCGTTAGCAAGGTGGTCACTCCCTGACCACAGGGGAGATTTTCTTCAGTCTTCTGTGCAGCAGAATGTCGAAGTTCCCGTCTTCTTCTTAGTTTCAAGTTGATTCCAGGATGTCTGAAGTCTTAGGACACAGCTCCTACCTTTATTCGGATTCTAGGGGCCGGACTACCTGCTGGGTCCCTCCCTATGGGTGGGACCAGGAAGGGGGGTGGTTACACCCCCAATCCTTTGTCCAGCTCGCCCCAGGCCCGGGACTGGTGTGCCCCAGGACCGGTTTGAACTGGCATATGCCCCGAGGCTCCTTGTGAGCCACAGGCATGTCTGGTTTCTTTCAAGCCCTACCTGACCAATACACAAAATCCTGTCTGGGGTGGTGCATGCACCTCCCCTGGCAGGAAACCCTTTGTCCACACCTCCCAAGCTGGAAGGACTCCCAGCAGCAGGAGGGCAGACTTGTGTCTGTGGTGGCAGCATCCATTTTGTGGAGCTGAGGCTATGTCTGATTTTACCCGGGTTTCAGGCACTGTACATGTCGTGTCCCTCTAGAAGGGTGGAATGCTAACCCCGTCGCCAGAGTTGGCGAGGGGTTAGTATTCCAATTCGTATGACACCTTACTCGACATGTTTTGATAAAGCCAAACCAAAGATAGCATTTAACCGCGAGGTTCATAATGCACTTAAGAGTATATGGTATGACGATATCTGGAAACAGTAGAAGGAAGTTGTTCCGACCACTGCAGACAGGCTCAGCTCATGCCAGAGCACCATCTCACATGGAACCAAGCACTCTGCCTTCAGGATTGTTAAGGCCTGCCATAGGAGTGACTTATAGGTTACCAGGTGTCCCATTTAAGTTTAGGTATAGGTATACTACACCTAAGTAAGAGGTGATTACACCAACTTACCCCAGCTGAGTGATCAGCCAGTTGTGTCAGATTGTTAGGCCAAGCCTGGGGTGGCATAATACATGCTTCAGCCCCTGGCAGGCCTTGGATACACCAATGCCCTGGGTACCTAGTGTACACTGGTACAGGGGCTGACAGGGTGATCCAACCAATTGGGTATGTACCTAGGGTACATGGAGTCCATTTTACAGAGAGAGCAGATAGCCTGAGAGCCTGAATGGCAGGATCTCAGGCCAACTAAGTCGAAAAACCAGCTAGACACTAGGCAAAAATTTGGGGGTAACCATAGTCAGATATCCACCTTCCTACAACCGGTACATCATGCTAAATGGAGGGCAGTGGCATCACATCAGACCATGCATGGCAGGAGGGAGGAGGCTAGTCCATGGATTCAGACAACAGAGGATAGGGAGGATGTGGATGGGGCAGCAAGCTAACTGTTCAGAGAAGGTGGGTATTAGGAACTTTATTGTTTTTAAAATGTGTGTCTGTGCGAACTACTTAAAATATGAACAAGTATGCAGCATAATCTCACTTTTATCCAGGAAGAAGAGGACGTTTGTGACTGTGACTCCGGGCTCACTTGGCAGAAACACCCCCTGACCCTCCACCCCCATCGCAAAATGTAATGCCCATGAAAAGGGTAGGTGGACGCAGTGTTATATAGAACATAGTCCTGAGAGCACGATTGAAAAAGAAAACTAGATATAGTATATGGTATAAACTATGCACCAAAAATTGTGATATAAGATGAACCGGACGTGAAATATAATATGCAATACATTGTGCGTAATGACAGATTCATTGGAGAGCACGAGATAGCACAGGCACTAGCGCGTGCTATGAGATATGCGCCTTGGAGTGTAATATGCACAGGGCAGTGTTGTGTAACCTAACTAGTCTCTAAAGTTGTTATATAAAGTATGTGCTGGGGAGTGTAACGTTGCATATGCACTGTGACAACGATATGGATCCCAGATTGGAATATGTATGGCATAGCGCTGTGCGTTATAACATAGGCATCGAGGAAGGCACGTTAGATGGGGCAATTTAACCCATGCGAAGGCAAGTGTGGCATGACATATTCACGGGGTGGTGTTACAGTGCACATGAGCTGGAGTGTGTCATAGCATACGCACTAGCTGGTGTACTACAACACAGAGGTGTGTGGCACTCAGCAGGCACTGGTGGGTGTAACACAGCATTGGGCTCAGCCAGGAGCACACTGTGACTCTCAAGTGAGGTTCGTCTCCTTTCCAGAGAGTAAAATAAAAAGTATTACACATCCGGCGGTGGATGTGTGTTTTATTAACCGTGAGGAGGGTTTCTTGCATAGTTTGGTCGAATTTTTGTCGTATCCCCTTTGAATGGCTTGGTGTGCGTGTGTATTAAATGTGCCCGTCAATAGCTACCCATGTTTGTATAAATAAACGACAAGGGTGTCTACTTGGAGAGTACCCACCGGCGGGGGTGCCGGGATTAGGCACGGTAGGGCGTCAGACACGTCAGAGCTTCACTAGCGGTGTAAATACATTCCACGTGGATTCATTGTATGCATAGCTGCCTTTTAATGAATATCATGCAAATCGTCATGGTGATAGGTACATACGGTTTGTCCAGCATGTCCTAGGTGTTTCTATAAATATATTTAAAAAAAACATTGTAAAAAACAAAGGCCGGCCCGGGGGATGGGGTCCCCGGGGCCATAAGTGGCCTGAGGAAGGGGGCAACGCAGCCCCCCTCCTAAAGAATAATAAAAAAAAAGGGCCATGACCCGGGGGTTGGGGTCCCCGGGGCCGATTAAGGCCTTAGGGGGGCCACGCGGCCCCCTTCCAAATGTATTTTTTTCAACTAAAAAAATTAGGGTGCGGGCCCTGGGGGATGGGGTCCCCAAGGCCAATAAATTAGAAAAAGAAGGGGGGCCACACAGCCCTCCTTCTTAAAAAAATAAAATAAATAAAAGACTGGCATCGCGCCGGAGGCCACGCCCCCTCCATGCAGCACTCTGCAAACGCGCTGCCTGGCCAGTTGTAAGTTGGGGATTTAATTCCCCTTTAATACTGAGGGTCCCTGAGGGCCAACTAGCCCAACAGGTATCTCCAGTATGCGCCAGGGAGCTGCGCTGCAGACAGGTGTTCTGAGGCCACGCCCCTTTTTACACCTCTATGCAACGAAGCTCTGTGGTGCTTACTGGAGGTACCTAGTGGGCTAGTTTGACCCTAGGGACCCTTAGGATTCAAGGGGATTTAATCTCTCAACTTAGAACGACCACAGGGCGCGTTTGCACAGTGGTGAAGGGAGGGGACGGGGCCTGAGGCGACAAGTGCAAACACGCCCTGTGGCGCGTTTTAAGTTGGGGAAATAATTCCCTTTCAATCCTGAGGGACCCTGGGGGCCAACTAGCCCATCAGGTGCTTCCAGTAAGCGTCACTGCTCGGCGTTGCAGAGAGGTGGTGCAGGCCATGCCCCTTTTTACACCTCTCTGCAATGGCGCTTACTGGACATAACTAGTGGGCAATTTTGCCCCTAGGGACCCTCAGGATTCAAGAGGACTTAATCTCCCAACTAAAAACGGCCACAGGGCATGTTTACACAGTGGGGAAGGGAGGGGACGGGGCCTGAGGTGACGTGTGCAAACACACCCTATGGGGCGTTTTAAGTTGGGGAAATAATTCCCCTTCAATCCTGAGGGCCCCTGGGGGCTAACTAGCCCACCAGGTGCTTCCAGTAAGCGCCACTGAGCTGGGTTACAGAGAGGTGGTCCAGGCCGTGCCACTTTTTACACCTCTCTGCAACGCGGCTCTGTGGCGCTTACTGGAGGTACCTAGTGGGCTAGTTGGACCCTAGGGATCCTCAGGATTCAAATGCACTTAATCTCCCAACTAAAAACGGCCACAGGGTGTTACCCGTCATGCCTCCTGTCTTTGTTCACTCATCCCGCACTCTACACTACATCTCCCATAAAGCCCTGTGTCTGGGGGTGGAGTCGTGCACCTTCCCATGCTGCTTTGCGCTGCCTGTTTAAACTAAGCGTTTTCCCTCGGTCCGGCGCTTGGCTTCTTTCAGCTGTGTTGGACCACGCCCTGTGAGGATTTTCCTGTTGCCGGTTACTTGCTTTGCTGACCCTCGAAGATAACGCCTGTTATCATTCGCCTGCTCCTGTTTTGGATTCTGCTTGAACGGAACCTTTCCTTTCACTCTCCTGGAATCGAAAACCTACCACGGCATTCCGCCGCCCTTCTCCCGGATAACCACCTCTCTACTTCGCCGCCTGGAGACACAAACCATCTGAGCGCTCCGGTTACCTCTCCTAGAGAAGCCGACTGGAGTCCTTGAGTCATCGCCAGGTCAGCGAGTCGACGAGGTTTTTTCTTCCCCGGCTCCTTCGCAATCATGTCGGTTTGATTGCTTGTCAAGAACCTTCTCCCTGGTAGGAAGAATTCCGTATCGTTTTTGGTGCTGTTTGAATTTCGTTTGTTATATGTACTTTGACTTTGGCTGGAACTTTGGCTGGAACATATTGAATATAGCGCCTTGCTATTTCCGAGTAGCGCCCAGACTTTTTTGTTTCTCCTGAGGAAAGGAGATTATTGCCAGTTGTATCAGAGCCTTGAGTGACTGCCAACTCAGGGTTTGAGGAGCGCTGTCCTATTTAACTTTGCACCGTGATTCCGAGTCCATGTGCTTGTCACAGTACTACTTACTCCTGGCTCTCAACAATATTGCGCGCTCTGTAAGTATGTGAATGTGCACAACTGTCCTGGGTATATCACGTATTGCTTTCTAGCCTCTGTACTAATTTATATCACACTTTTTGTCTCTCCAGTTTGTTATTTTAAGTACTACAGCATTACCTCTCCAGCCCACTGCTGTCGTCCTGGTCCCGTGGTCCTTTGGTCATCTCCTCCCTCCCTAGAGGTATCTTTCTCTGGTCGTGGCTTTTGCTGAATATCGATCAGTAGATCTACCTTACGGGAGCGTTGAGAATTAATCCTCGCTCCTGTGGCCCTGGTTCTTCTTCGGATCACATTCCAGACCCGACAGAAAGCCAAGCCCACGTTTATTTAAGCCCCCCGAGCGAGGATGGATGAGGCCGTAGCCTTTGACCCTTTTAGAGCAGGGCCTTTGCCTTTAGACCCAACTGAAACAACTATGAGCGAACTAACTTCCGCAGTTGTTTCTTTGCAAGCTGAGCTGAGAACACTTAGAAATGAGAATCAAAGATTAGTCACAGAAGTAGATATACTAAAATCACAACAACACGTTGGAACCCCCCGCTTTAAGAGAACTTACATCCAGCCTGCACATTTCCAGGTCCCTACATCCTCTGCTTCTGTTCCTTCTTCCTTAGGTAGCGGGGCTCCTCCTGTTAACGTTACAGTGGTATCACCAACTCCTACTCCATTAGCCATGCCAGAAAGGTTTAGTGGAGATAGCAGTAAATTTAGTGTGTTTATGAACCAATGTCAGTTGCAATTTCTGTGTAGAGCCACCTCCTTTCCAAACGACGCGGCCAAAGTAGCGTTTATCATCTCGTACCTAACTGGTAATGCTGCACAATGGGCGGTGCCGTTAGTAGAAAATGACGATCCTGTGTTATACGATCTATCAAGTTTCAAGGAACGCATGACCAGTCTCTTTGCTAGACACCTATATATGCAATCTAGTGATGACGAGTTACTTAGTCTCAAACAAGGTACCAAAGACCTATTGACATATATCACTACATTCAATAGGTTAATAGCTGAGACTCAATGGCCCGAAGATAAAAGAACCTCTCTCTTTTACAGAGGCCTCAGAGAGGAATTGAAGGATATTCTGTCCCAAATAGTGAATCCCCCTGAGGATTGCGCTTCTTTCATTGATTTAGTGGTCAAATTAGATCATCGCCTCAGTGAAAGAAAAGGGGAAAAGACCAAAGGAGAATACCCTTGATTTTTGTTGCCAAAAGGGGAAAAGAGAGAGGTGAAGGACGGCAGTGAACCCATGCAGATAGGGGGCATAAAAGGCCCTTTGTCGTCTGAAGAACGGGAACGCAGAAGGAAACTCAATCTTTGTTTGTATTGCGGGAAAGGGGGACACTTCGCACGAGACTGCCTTGTTAAACCCAAGACGCCGGTGAGGATTCCGTCAGCAAGGACCGGCAACGCCACGTTGTCGGAAAACTAACTGACTTGGAAGAGAGAGAGATCGCTTTTCTGAGTCCTCTAGCAACACAGATCTCCCCAATGATAGCTCCAACTGTGGGTTTAGTGCCTAAACATTTCACTTTAAGTGTGGTGTTGATCATGCCTTCCCAACACAGAAAGACCCTTCCCATCCTCTTAGACTCAGGAGCTACGGGTAATTTTTTGGATATTTCTTTGGCCAAGGCACTAGGGATCACCTTCATTCCTAAGAATCAGCCCGAACAAGTATGTGCAGTTGATGGGACAGAACTGTCATCAGGCCTTCTTACCTATCAAACCCCCAAAATTACAATGGTATGTGACAATGGCCATTCAGAATCTATCACCTTCGATTTAATTGACACCCCCACTTTCGGTGCTATCTTAGGAGTACCGTGGCTACAGCTACACAATCCCCACATTGATTGGGTATCAAGAAGAGTGACATTGCATTCTCATTTTTGTGTCCTACACTGTTATAATGACACCATAGGGGAGGTCTCACCACTTTGTTGTGCCACTGAGACACTTTCTTCGTCAGTGTTACCGCCCAGGTATAACTGCTTTAGTGATGTGTTTGATGAGGTTAAGGCAGTAAGTCTGCCACCTCATCGCACTTATGACTGTAGGATTGACCTTGTTCCGGGGGCGGATCTTCCTGTTAGCAGAGTTTATGCTCTCACAGAGCCAGAAACTAAGTATTTATATGACTACTTACAAGACATGCTCAGAAAAGGTTTCATTCGGCATTCCACTTCCCCAGTCTCATCTCCTATTTTTTTTATACCTAAACGAGAAGGAGGTCTACGCGCCTGTTTGGACTATCGCGCCCTCAATAAAGTTACGATCAAAAATCAATACCCTCTTCCGCTCATCTCTTCTCTTCTGGATCAGGTGAGAAATGCCACCATTTTTACGAAATTAGATCTTCGTGGGGCATATCACCTGATTCGGGTGCGAGAGGGGGATGAGTGGAAGACGGCTTTTCGCACCAAATTCGGTCTGTACGAGTATTGTGTAATGCCGTTCGGGCTATGCAATGCCCCTGCGGCTTTTCAGTTTTTTGTTAATGATATTTTAAGGGACTATCTTGATGTGTTTGTTATTGTCTATATAGACGACATTTTGATATATTCCCAGAACGAAAAAGACCATGAGCAGCATGTGACAAAGATTCTACAACGGCTGCAAGAAAATCATCTTTTCGCAAAGCTAGACAAGTGTCTCTTTCATGTCACCACAGTGGCCTTCTTGGGGTTTGTGATTTCTCCTGAGGGGATTCATATGGATCCTGCAAAAGTCTCTGCAATAACGTCTTGGCCTAGTCCCACTACTGTGCGTGAGGTGCAATCCTTCTTGGGTTTCTCTAACTTCTATCGCAGATTTATAGATCACTTTTCCGAGTTGATTGCTCCCATTACCAGATTATTGAAAAAGGGAGTTGCTTTTGAATGGGATACAGCTGCAGAACAGGCCTTCCTAGCCTTGAAAGAGAAGTTCGTATCTGCCCCCATTGTGCGACATGCAGATAGTTCCCAACCCTTTTACGTAGAAGCTGACGCTTCACAATACGCGGTGGGTGGTGTATTATCCCAAAGAGACAAGACAACAGGGGTCTTGCATCCTGTGTCATACTTTTCCAAGACTCTATCCGCGGCCGAACAAAACTACACCATTGGAGAAAGAGAATTACTGGCCATCAAAAGAGCCTTTCAGGACTGGAGACATTATCTCTTGGGTTCTCCTCACGTCATTACTATTTTTTCTGATCACAGAAACCTCCAGTTCTTTAAATCTGCTAAGGCTCTTACCCCCAGACAGATGAGGTGGTTGTCTTTCTTCAGCGAATACAACTTCGTCATTACATTCCGTCCCGGAGTAAAGCACGGCAAGGCTGACGCACTTTCCCGTATAGGGAAAGTCGATAAACTCATACCTGAGGAACCCCCTCACATCATTCCCCTTCATAAGATTGCCGCATTGGACAATGGACAAGCTGAGGGCTCTTTCTTGGACAAACTACTCGCTGCCTATACTTTGCTCCCTAAAGAGGACTGGACGTCTAACCCTTTGAACAAGATAGTCAATCACCTATTTTACCATGAGGACAAATTGTATCTCCCCACTCTAGAGCTAAGAGAGATGATCATCCAGTGGTGTCATGACCTGCCAATGGCCGCTCATCCTGGTAGCGAGAAGACGATACAACTATGTCACAGGTGGTTCTGGTGGGAGGGAATGGCTCAAGATGTCAGTGACTACGTCAGAACTTGTCCTACATGTGCTAGGCAGAAAGCGCAACATTGTGCGCCTGCAGGTCTGTTGCGCCCTTTACCCATACCTCCCTCCCCATGGCATTCCATAAGTATGGATTTTGTTACTGACTTACCTAACAATAGAGGATTTAACACCATACTGGTAGTTGTGGACATGCTTTCTAAGATGGCCCATTTCATCCCTTTGAAGAAATTGCCTACTGCTAAGGAACTCATAGATGTGTTTCTAACCAACATAATCCGGTTACATGGCTTACCCTCCATTATAGTGTCTGACAGAGGCCCGCAGTTCATTGCCAAATTCTGGCAGGGAATGTGTCAAGTATTGAAGATAGATCACCGTCTTTCTTCTTCTTATCACCCCCAAACAGACGGGCAAACCGAAAGAACTAACCAGACCTTAGAAGCTTACCTCCGCTGTCTGTTGTCCACTGTTACTAGTGAATGGGTACAAGCCCTTCCCTTAGCAGAATTTGCTTACAACAATTCACAACACTCCTCCACACTGGTTTCTCCGTTTTTTTTTACTTATGGTTATCACCCTCAGTGGTTACCGGTACACCTACCTCACTCACTGACACAAATCCCCGCTGTGGCGGAGCATCATGCACAACTTCATGCCGTTTGGGAGCAGGCGTCTTTTCATTTACAGGAGGCCAAGAAACACATGAAAGAACAAGCAGATAAGCATAGACGCCCTGCCCCCACCTATGAGGTGGGAGACATGGTATGGCTATCCACCAAGACCCTAAGACTAGACGGCCCTAGAAAACTACAACCACGTTTTATAGGTCCTTTTTCAATTAAAGGTATCATCAATCCTGTAGCCTTAAAGTTAGATCTACCCCCTGAATATCAGATACATCCAGTGTTTCACACCTCCTTACTTAAACGTTACGAACCTCCGTCCCATCCCGAACCACCTCCACCTCCTGTTATCATCCATGGCGAACAAGAATTTGAAGTAAGGAGAATAATGGATTCTCGTAGACAGAAGGGAAAGT
This sequence comes from Triturus cristatus, assembly GCF_964204655.1. Taxonomy (NCBI): domain Eukaryota; kingdom Metazoa; phylum Chordata; class Amphibia; order Caudata; family Salamandridae; genus Triturus; species Triturus cristatus. Next base: position 701,316,009 of record NC_140594.1, on the reverse strand, counting down.
TGCAGTATCTGGTAGATTGGGTGGGATACGCCCCTGAAGACAGATCATGGGAACCTGCTGAAAACATACATGCCCCTACATTGATTAGACGATTTCATGCGTTACATCCTAACAAGCCCCGCCCAGTGGGTAGACCCTTGGGGGGGAGAACTGTTACCCGTCATGCCTCCTGTCTTTGTTCACTCATCCCGCACTCTACACTACATCTCCCATAAAGCCCTGTGTCTGGGGGTGGAGTCGTGCACCTTCCCATGCTGCTTTGCGCTGCCTGTTTAAACTAAGCGTTTTCCCTCGGTCCGGCGCTTGGAATCGAAAACCTACCACGGCATTCCGCCGCCCTTCTCCCGGATAACCACCTCTCTACTTCGCCGCCTGGAGACACAAACCATCTGAGCGCTCCGGTTACCTCTCCTAGAGAAGCCGACTGGAGTCCTTGAGTCATCGCCAGGTCAGCGAGTCGACGAGGTTTTTTCTTCCCCGGCTCCTTCGCAATCATGTCGGTTTGATTGCTTGTCAAGAACCTTCTCCCTGGTAGGAAGAATTCCGTATCGTTTTTGGTGCTGTTTGAATTTCGTTTGTTATATGTACTTTGACTTTGGCTGGAACTTTGGCTGGAACATATTGAATATAGCGCCTTGCTATTTCCGAGTAGCGCCCAGACTTTTTTGTTTCTCCTGAGGAAAGGAGATTATTGCCAGTTGTATCAGAGCCTTGAGTGACTGCCAACTCAGGGTTTGAGGAGCGCTGTCCTATTTAACTTTGCACCGTGATTCCGAGTCCATGTGCTTGTCACAGTACTACTTACTCCTGGCTCTCAACAATATTGCGCGCTCTGTAAGTATGTGAATGTGCACAACTGTCCTGGGTATATCACGTATTGCTTTCTAGCCTCTGTACTAATTTATATCACACTTTTTGTCTCTCCAGTTTGTTATTTTAAGTACTACAGCATTACCTCTCCAGTCCACTGCTGTCGTCCTGGTCCCGTGGTCCTTTGGTCATCTCCTCCCTCCCTAGAGGTATCTTTCTCTGGTCGTGGCTTTTGCTGAATATCGATCAGTAGATCTACCTTACGGGAGCGTTGAGAATTAATCCTCGCTCCTGTGGCCCTGGTTCTTCTTCGGATCACATTCCAGACCCGACACAGGGTGTGTTTACACAGTGGTGAAGGGAGGGGACGGGGCCTGAGTTAACATGTGCAAACACGCCCTGTGGCGCGTTTTAAGTTGGGGAAATAATTCCCCTTCAATCCTGAGGGACCCTGGGGGCCAACTAGCCCACCAGGTGCTTCCAGTAAGCGCCACTGCGCTGCGTTGCAGAGAGGTGGTCTAGGCCGTGCCCCTTTTTACATCTCTCTGCAACGCAGCTCTGTGGCGCTTACTGGAGGTACCTAGTGGTCTAGTTGGACCCTAGGGACCCTCAGGATTCAAGGGGACTTAATCTCCCAACTTAAAACGGCCACAGGGCGTGTTTACACAGTGGGGAAGGGAGGGGACGGGGCCAGAGGTGACATGTGCAAACACGCCCTGTGGCGCATTTTAAGAGGTAGTTTTAATCCCCTGCCCTATTATATACTAGGGGCTTAGAGAGGAGATCATGCTAATCACAGGACGACCCCAACGCATAGTGTTCCCTAGTGTATGTAGGTGTTTTCACTGTATTCTGAGTGTCTTTTAACATAGCACTGGCTCTAGGACTGGTTAGTCAGACTCAGTTACCACCAGTATCCGTCTGAAAAAGTTGAGGGTACAGGATGATTTTGCAACAAGGCTTCTTTCTGCTCTTCTGTTTGTTCTTTCTGCACGTTATCCTTCTTCCTGCACTTTTCTTCGTCTTTGGAGGACTTCTGTTGCTTCTTTCTGCATTTCTTTTTTTTCTTTCTGTGCGTTTTTTCTTCTTTCTTTACATGTCCTATCTCTGTAGGCATAGTTAGAAATTAACATATAAAAAACCTTTGAAATTCACTGAAAAATCCATAGGTTTCAGGCACTGTATAGTTAGGAATTAGCATTTAAAAAACCTTTGAAATTCACTGAAGAAACCATAGGTTTCAGGGGCGTTATAGTTAGCTGGACTTTTCACTCGTACAAAACCATTGAAATTCCCCCGTTATAGTTAGTACAGCTAACTATAACTAGGGCGCCCGCACTGCACTGCTGATGACGTCACATATTACATCACTCATGACATGATCAGTGACATCACTCATGACATCACTGATGACATCTCAAATGACATCACTGATGACATCATCCTTGTGATAGAGTGGCGGTCGCGCAAGTTATAGTTATCTGAACTAACTATAACGGGGGAATTTTAATGGTTTTTTACGAGTGAAATGTCCAGCTAACTATAACATGTGTGAAACCTATGGTTTTTTAAGTGAATTTGCAAGGTTTTTTAAATGCTAATTCCTAACTATAACGTGTGTGAAACCTATGGTTTTTTAAGTGAATTTGTAAGGTTTTTTAAATTCTAATTTATGTATGTATTATTATATTTTTTATATATTTATTTTACAATAACTACCTATGTATATAGTTATAGATTGACTGTATCCTGTAATATGGAATGGCTCAACTCTTTTTTTCTGTATTTGGATAAAGTTGAACAGCATAGTTAATATCTTCTATAAACTTATAAACAGTTGAATTTTTTATTTTTTTTGTAAGTTTTTTCACGGTGTGCACACGGTGCGCGCACCCCGCGATTTTTGAAAAAAAAATAAAATGTTTTTTTCACCCTTCGGGGTCCTTCAGGGACCCCCTGACAAAGGCTAGGGGTCAGGAACTCTCTACCCTGCCCCCTTTTCACGTTCTCCACCTTTCTTTTGCACTGTCACACACAAAATGGCAGTCGATACTTCCTGATTTCGACCGATTCGAATGTTGACTGACATGTAACCACCAATCAGAATTCCGCTCGCACGTTAAGGTGCGCGCACCGTTTTCGCACGGTGCGCGCTTATAGATATTTATGTACTTTTAACTGCAATTTTCTCAGGAACTACTGAACAGATTGACACCATATATGCAAAAGGCACATGCCTGACCTGAGGACTACCTCTTTGCCAAATTTCAAGTAATTCTGTTCAGCCATTCGGGCTGTACCTTCGACTAAAGGTCCTATGGGAAAATGCATTGGGAAAACGTGTTTTGGGCCCCCCCTTTTTTCTCAGCCCCCGCTTGACGAATCACCCCGAGACTTTCAGGGTAGGAGCTCAGCGGAGGGCCCCATTAGTTTTGAAAATTTCACGAGGATTCGTCAACCGGCGCCAAAGTTATTCAAACTAGAATTTTCAGATTTCCTATGGAAACTCAGTCCTAACTATAACTATCTACTGGCGACCGCCAGTAGATAATATATATATATATATATATATCAACGCCACTTCCAATTCCTTCTTTTGCTGTGACGTGTTTCGGCATCTCTGCCTTGCTTACACAATAAGTACCATTGCTTTCTTCAGTTTTATTGCAGAACTACACGTCACATGATTTTCTGTCCCAGCAAACATAGACAACATACTATACAACCGCAATATTTAGGTACTGATAGAGAGTTTTACACCTTTATTCTCGCCATGTAGATTAATATCTTTAAACTCTCTTCTAATTTTTCAAAGGGTTTTTGTAATTTACAATTTTTTTACAAATTTTTTATTATTTGTAATTTTTTATGTTGCTAAACAATAAAAAATGAAAAATAAAAAATAAAGAATAAAAATAAAGAGACACTCAATTCGATTATCTCTGAGGAACCAATCAATATGTTGTTTTTTCACATTTAGACTCAAGTTATTAAAGTGCAAGTGCAGTAAATGTGTAACATGAATGTTTAAATTCATAAACACTATTCCGTATCCAGGATTCCACAGTGGGAAATACCATAGTCACAAGACAGGTGCAAATGCATAATTCCTCTTAACACTTCTATTCATTAAAAATATTACCAGAGTTTGTAGTTGCTGATGGACTTGATGTACTTCATGCAAATAAAGTGCTAGTGCTGCTCTTATCTATTGATGATCTCTGAATAATCCAAATAAAATGCAAGTGCATTATTGCACAATTTGAAAAAATAACCACATCATAGTGTGATTGCTTAATTTGGGGGTTGAAAAGTGCAAGTGCATGATAGTTCAAATGAACTTCCTAAATACAAAGTGCAAATGTCTCCTTATACAGATGACTTAATTCAATTGATCAACAAACTACTTTTCAGCAGAAAAGTGCAAAGGCATTATGGCACTCATTCACATCTACAATCGCAAGAAAGTGCTTTTACATTGATGATCAAGACAAACAACTTGAACAAAAAACTTTAAACTTTCCTCTAGCATAATCCGGCTGGGTTCACTAGGATAAAGTGCAGGTGCGAATAAAGTGCAGTCCAAAAAGTCTTACTGATGTCTCATTGATTCTGAGACATGGGTGCTGCTGTGATATATATACACACACATATATGTTGTTTGATCAATCTTCATGAAAGTTTCCTAAAAAAGTGGAAATTAGGTTCTGTGTGTGATGGAAAATGTATGGGTGATCAGTACAGTGAGGGCAGAGAAATAGGGGAGCGAAATAAGGGTGCGGTTGTAATGTTAATTCCTATAGGAAAACATTGTCGAACCTACAGCCCAAACTGCTGGACTGAATTACACCAAGTTTGCAAAAAGGTAGATGTTGTTACGCAGATTCTGATTTTTGTTATTTGGTGTAAATTTATTCAATAGATTTTCAGAAATTTAAGTTGTAAATTATAGTGATATCTCTGGTTGTGAAGCCTTTGCGAAAAAAGACGAACTGGTGCAGGGAAATTCATTGCTCTGATGATTGGCTGTCAACTCAGAAGGGTAGGCAGCCATCTTGGGACTTGTCTTGATTCCGAGTCCCTTCGTAAAAAGTGAAAATAAAGAAAAGGAGGCAGGGTAGGAATACCCTAAAACCCAAGCCATGGTATTGGGGTCCCCCCGGGATCCCGCCATGGGAAAAAAGCGATATTTGCAAATCTGTGGCAAAAAATATTTTAAGAAGCAAATGCAGGCTCTGGCACGTGCTTTTATATAACCCCCAGGTGGCCTAGGTCCCGGAGGCATATATAATATAGGTGCGTGCGCATAGAGCCTCCCTCCTAGGACTTATCTAAGCCCCGGGGACTGCCACCTCCCTGGGGCAGTAACTTAATTATATGTAGGGGAGCCTTGTGGCTCTCCCGCTGCCTTGGGGACCACCACCTCCCCAGGGCACTGTTGTATACAAAGTGGAGGGTCTGCTTAGCCCCCCCACTTCCCCAGGGACCGCCACCTCCCTGGGGCTCAAATAAATAATACTGTGTCGGTGCTCCAGCCCCCAATGCAGCCCAGGGGGCCGCCACCCCCCTGGAGCACAGACACAGTAATAAAGGGGGTCTGTTGGGGACCCCCGCCTCCCCGGGGTTTACTTTACAAAGGAGGGGGACCATGCTGCCCCCCTCATTGAGCCCTACATGGCCCTGGCGACTGCCACTCCCCAGGGCCTGCTCCAGCGATGTCTACCCCTGGGACTATGCAGTTTGGTATTGCTTTCTTCTATGAAGCCATAACAAACAACTGCTCTTCTTTCAGCAAGCGAGAGCAAAAATGCTATCACTTGCTAAAAGCAAAGCCGAGTCTGTTTCCCTGCTCGCTGTGAATTGAGCAGGGAAACAGACATTGCTTTGAGACCCAGGGAGCTCCATGGATCCTAAAGCAATGCCGGCTCCTGCAGGAAGCAGGGAGCTGGCAGGGACCCCGGGGGCCTTCAGGCTCCTCCTGCAATCCCCAACATTGGCAGTGGGTGCCCTGAGTCATCCCTCAGGGCTTTGCCTATAGGCTGTGTACCCTGGTCCCACACTGAGGGATGGGATCCCCTGGCCGAAATTGGCCGGAGGGAGGCCAAGTGGCCCCTCCCATTAAAAGAAAATAAATTAAGAAGGGGAAAGGCCCAGGGAATGGGGTCCTCAGGCCGGAAATGACTCAGGAGGGGAGCTGAGTGCCCCCTCCCTTTCAAGTATAATACAATTAGAAAAGAGACAGGCGCTCTGGGATGGGGTTCCCAGGGCCCAAAACAGTCCAGGGAAGGGGGGCCATACAGCCCACCTTCCTACAAAAACAGAGAAATAATCTGGCAACTCACCGGAGGCCCGCCCCCTTCTCCAGTCCCCTTAGCTGCTGAGGGTCCTTAGAAGCCAACAAGACCTCCTGTTACCTTCAGTAGTCCCCACACAGTGGATAGGTCATGAATGAATGAATTTGAATGAATTTATATTTATATAGTGCATGGCTGCCCTGAGGCCTCTCAGCGCTGAGGACAGACGCAGATGGACACAAAGCAGAGAGTTAGAGCAAGTCCTTGAAGATGCAGGTTTTCAGGAGTTTTTGAAATGCTAACAGGTTAGGCTCCTTCTGCAGATTTGGAGGGAGGGTGTTCCAGAGGTTAGTGGCATTGAAAGAAAAGGAGCGCCCACCCCATCTAGTTCTTCGTATTTTTTTCGGGACGGCAAGATAAGAGGAGCTGGAGCGGTGATTTCTGGGAGAATAATAGGGGGTAATGAGGGAATGGGTGATGACCGGGCGTTCTTCCAGAAGGCCTTGTGAGCCAAACACATGGCCTTAAATTGTATCCTTGCCGTGATAGGGAGCCAGTGCAGGCCCCTTAATGCTGGTTTCGCAGATTGCCTGCAAGGAATCTGAAGGAGCAGGCGAGCAGCACAGTTCTGGATCGTCTGGAGTTTATGAGTAGTGAATTGAGGAGCTCTCAAATAGAGAGCATTCCCATAATCCAGGCGAGAAAGAATGAGAGCTTGGACCATGATCCTTCTCACCTGGAAGGGAAGGAGGGAGAGGATCTTACGCAACATCCTCATCAGGCCGTAACAAGTGGCTGAGAGCTTGGTGGCCTGGTGGTTGAAGCTAAGAGAGCAATCAAGCCACATACCAGAGCTCTTGATCTGGGCTTTTGGGTCTGGGGCAGGGCTAAGGCAGTCCGGCCAGAGGAGGGCAGGGTTGAAGGAGGGTGAGTTGCCAAGGAGCATGAGCTCGGTCTTGTCCCCATTGAGCTTGAGGCATGAGAGTTCCACCCACTCGGCCACCGCCTCTAGGCAAGGACCTTGGATGCTAGATGACCTCTCGGGTGGTTTAATGCCACCACGAGCTGCGTGTCACCTGCATAGGTGATGATCTTTATGTCGAATGGGTGGACAATCTCCACCAAGGGTCTCATATAGATATTAAATAGCGCGGGGCTCAGGGGGGAACCCTGGGGGACCCCATAGCTAAGAGGCAACCGGTTGGACACAGCATCTCCTTCAGACACCAGGAAAAAGTGGTCACTGAGAAAGGACTGGAACCAGGTTAATGCCATGCCAGTCACTCCAAGATTCTTAAGTCGACAGGTCAAGATGTTATGATTGAGTGTCGAAAGCGGCACTGAGATCGAGGAGGATGATTGCTGTAGTACCTCCCTGGTCCAGTATCTTCCTCGCCTCCTCAGTTGCTGCCAGAAGGGTAGTCTCAGTCCTTAGCTGAGGGCCTGAAGCCTGTTTGTGAGTGGTGGAGAAGATTGTTAGACTCCAGATACTCTACCAGCGTGGTGTTTATATGTTTCTCGAACAGGTTACTCATCCAGGGAAGGAGGGAGATGGGGCAATAATTGGTAAGTTGGACTGGTCAAGGTTGAGTTTCTTTAAAAGGGCCTTCACCAGAACACTTTTCCATGCAAGGGGGACCGTACCGGAAGAGATAGATGAGTTTAGGATGTCCAGGATTACGGGGCGAATGGTGTTGGCAACTATAGTGAGAGGCTGTGAGGGAGCAGGGTCAGTAGGAGAGCCCGAGATTACCTTGGGCATATTCAGATCAAGTGAGTCTGAGTCCAAGAGAGGGAGTTGCCCTAATGAAAACTGGGATTCAGGTTGCAGTCCTGCAGTATGGGAAGCACAGGGATCATTCAGAGAGGCTGGGAAGGACATGTAGATATTTAGATTTTTTTGATAGAAAAACTCCGCTAGGCTGTTACACCGAGTAAGTGCCCACTCTAAGATTGGTGGTTTCTGGGGCAAGGTGGAGAGAGTTTTAGCAATTCGAAATATCTCATAAAAGGCGACTTGGACAGCTTTAATTCCTCACTTATATAGCCTTATTGCCTCTCTATAGTCTGAATTTGCTGGATTCTGAATAATTCTGCCTCCACCTTCTCTCTAATCTTCTGCATGCTTGTTTTAATTCTCTTAATTTAGGGGTCTACATTTCTTGATGTGGATCTCTTAGGGAGGACTGAATCAAGAGAGCTTAGGATCCACTGAATGAAGTTATCATTGGCCAGATTGGGGTTGGGGTTGGGATCACTGGCTGGTCTAGTGGCTTCAAGAAATGAATTCCATAGGCAGCTTTGACCAATTCCGTTCCAACACCAGCATTGTGTTGGGAGAGAAGGTAGGTCCACGGATTTCCCAGGTTAGGGGGATCAAGAAATGATCCGTCCAAGGGAGTGTGTTTGGAGTGCCTACAATGAGCTCATGCAGGTTACTAAAAACAGGGTCGAGAAGATGACCTTTGATATGCGTAGATGTAAATACTTTCTGGATGAGCTGAAGCGCTAAGAGATTCATTGATAGCTCATTGGCCGCATGGTCGGCGGGATCATCTAGGTAGATGTGAAGATCCCCAAGCACAGTAAAATTTGACGGGGCTAAGGCCAGGTTAGCAACTGTGGTGGAGAGGTTGGTAAGAAATTGCCCTACGGCCCGGGGGGGGGCAATAAATTAGTAGATCAGAGAAAGTGCTTGTCGGGAAAACTCTATAGAAAGGCCAGAGGCCACACCAGAGGCCACACCCCTTTTCTCCATCACTCTGCAAATGTACCTCTCGGTGAGGGTGAGGTCCCCTTACCTCCTGAGGGCCTCAAAACTAAAGACCCATTCAACTTGATACCTACCAAGATGGCCGCCGGGTGAGGAGCTCTGGCCAGTGGCTCCCCCAACTGGGAACTGACTCTGGCACTTGCCCCGGGTCCCTCTCCCTCTCCTACCTCCTAATCCACAGTGGATCTTGTGCCTGCACTCTGGTGCCTTTCTTTCCCCCTGGAGTTCTCCGGCTGGCCTGCAACGCAGCCTCCGAGTGTCACTATTTAGTGTCTTTGTAAGAGCGCTAGTATTGAAGGGAGCAACGCCTGCATTTCCTGTAGTGCGCTCATTGTGTATACTGCATAGCTGCTTTGGCTCCCACATCGGTTTTGTATCCTCATGCTGAGCTTATAAGGGGCCAGTTCAAGGGCCTGCCCCCAAGACTTGATATGTCGTTCTGCTCTCTGCGGACCCTGCCCGGAATGACCCACGACGCACTCCAGATTTGTAGCCCGACACCCACCATCTGGACTCAGCCTTCATATTTTCCACTCTCGACTCCACCGACCCACAATTTTGCCCTTGTCCAAAGCACTCCTACTCCCCTTGTTGGGGATAGATCCAGCTTCTTCACCCTGGAGCCTCAAAGACCCCTCTGAGAGAGTCCACAGTGACAAGGGTGACACACCTAGTGGTGGACTGGGACTGATCCCCTTACCACTGGGAACCGTCTTCTACCCTGCCATACGTCAGACACCATCTGGACTCAGCCATCATGTTTTCCCCTCTCGGCTCTACCGACCTACAACTTTGCCCTTGTCCAAAGCACTCCTACTCCCCTTGTTGGGAATAGATCCAGCTTCTTCGCCCTGGAGTCTCAGAGACCCCTCTGAGAGAGTCCACAGTGACAAGAGTGACACACCTAGTGGTGGACTGGGTCAGATCCCCTTACCACTGAGAACCGTCTTCTACCCTGCCGGACGTCGGACACTGTGTCCCTGCTGGGTTTCCCTCCCTCTCCCCCACCTCTTCCCCCCTTCATATCTCAAAGTGTGGCCATGACCAAAGCACTCCTCTCCCCTTGTTGGGGAGGGATCCTGCATCTTATGCCATGGAGTCTCTGCGACACCGCTGAGAGAGTCCACTGTGAATTTGGGAATCACACATAACTGAGGACTGAAAAATGATCCCTGCCCCACCCAACCGGACATTCAGACACAGTTACTCTCCTTGTTCACCATGCTGTTTTCCCTACCCCCTTCACCTCTACTTCCCTCCTTCATCCTTTGGCTACCTCCCCTTTCTCTTACTTTCTCCCCTGAATTCCTCTCCACCTGCTTGCTTTGTCTATCCTTTTGCCTATGCTCCATTAAATTCTCCCTCCCCTCACCCTTTTACTTTACTCCTTACCCCTCTGCATGCCATTTTTCCAAAAATGTAAATTGTAACTGTTGTACCTGATGTAACAATATAGAATTTGAAAGCTATGCAACTCTCCTCGTGTAAAGCGGTCTAGCCAGCGCTATATAAAACTCGTGAGTGATGTAATATGTGACGTCATCAGCAGTGCATTGCGGGCGCTCAAGTTATAGTTAGCTGAACTAACTATAACGGAGGAATTTCAATGGTTTTGTACGAGTGAAAAGTCCAGCTAACTATAACGCCCCTGAAACCTATGGTTTTTTCAGTGAATTTCTAAGGTGTTTTAAATGCTAATTCCTAACTATAACGTGCCTGAAACCTATGGTTTTTTCAGTGAATTTCAAAGGTTTTTTAAATGCTAATTTCTAACTATGCCTACAGGTATAGGACATGTGAAGAAAGAAGAAAAAACGCAGAGAAAGAAAAAAAAGAAATGCAGAAAGAAGCAACAGAAGTCCTCAAAGACGAAGAAAAGTGCAGGAAGAAGAATAAAATGCAGAAAGAGCAAACAGAAGAGCAGAAAGAAGCCTTGTTGCAAAATCATCCTGTACCCTCAACTTTTTCAGACGGATACTGGTGGTAACTGAGTCTGACTAACCAGTCCTAGAGCCAGTGCTATGTTAAAAGACACTCAGAATACAGTGAAAACACCTACATACACTAGGGAACACTATGCGTTGGGGTCCCCCTGTGATTAGCATGACCTCCTCTGTAAGCCCCTAGTATATAATAGGGCAGGGGATTAAAACTACCTCTTAAAATGTGCCACAGGGCGTGTTTGCACACGTCACCTCAGGCCCCTTCCCCTCCCTTCCCCACTGTGTAAACAAGTCCTGTGGCCGTTTTAAGTTGGGAGATTAAGTCCCCTTGAGGAACAACCTTTACAACGCAACTGTTACAACGCACTACACTTACAACGCATTTTTTACAACGCAAAATCCATTACAACGCACTACACTTACAACGCATGACACTACAACGCATTTTTAAAAACTACCTTTACAACGCATTCCATTACAACGCCTACCATTACAACGCATAATATTACACTACACTATCCAACACTTACCCTACTGTTGCACCCCCTGGAGTTAGAATAGTAATTTTTACCCCTATACTATCCAACACTTACCCTACTGTTGCACCCCCTGGAGTTAGAATAGTAATTTTTACCCCTATACTATCCAACACTTACCCTACTGTTGCACCCCCTGGAGTTAGAATAGCAATTTTTACCCCTATACTATCCAACACTTACCCTACTGTTGCACCCCCTGGAGTTAGAATAGTAATTTTTACCCCTATACTATCCAACACTTACCCTACTGTTGCACCCCCTGGAGTTAGAATAGTAATTTTTACCCCTATACTATCCAGCACTTACCCTACTGTTGCACCCCCTGGAGTTAGAATAGTAATTTTTACCCCTATACTATCCAACACTTACCCTACTGTTGCACCCCCTGGAGTTAGAATAGCAATTTTTACCCCTATACTATCCAACACTTACCCTACTGTTGCACCCCCTGGAGTTAGAATAGTAATTTTTACCCCTATACTATCCAACACTTACCCTACTGTTGCACCCCCTGGAGTTAGAATAGTAATTTTTACCCCTATACTATCCAACACTTACCCTACAGTTGCACCCCCTGGAGTTAGAATAGCAATTTTTACCCCTATACTATCCAACACTTACCCTACTGTTGCACCCCCTGGAGTTAGAATAGTAATTTTTACCCCTATACTATCCAACACTTACCCTACTGTTGCACCCCCTGGTGTTAGAATAGTAATTTTTATCCCTATACTCTCCAACACTTACCCTACTGTTGCACCCCCTGGAGTTAGAATAGTAATTTTTACCCCTATACTATCCAACATTTACCCTACTGTTGCACCCCCTGGAGTTAAAAAACTAGTTTTTACCCCTATACTATCTAATACTTACCTTAAATGCAATTTAATATTATGCGTTGTAATGGTATGCGTTGTAAAGGTAGTTTTTAAAAATGCGTTGTAGTGTCATGCGTTGTAAGTGTAGTGCATTGTAATGGATTATGCGTTGTAAAAAATCCGTTGTAAGTGCATGCGTTGTAAAAGTGTGCGTTGTAACGTCATACATCTGTCCCCTTGAATCCTGAGGGTCCCTAGGGTCCAACTAGACCACTAGCTACCTCCAGTAATCGCCACAAAGCTGCGTTGCAGAGAGATGTAAAAAGGGGCATTGCCTAGACCACCTCTCTGCAACACAGCGCAGTGGCGCTTACTGGAAGCACTTGGTGGGCTAGTTGGCCCTTCCGGGGTCCCTCAGGATTGAAGGGGAATTATTTTCCCAACTTAAAACGCGCCACAGGGCGTATTTGCACACGTTAACTCAGGCCCCATTCCCTCCCTTCACCACTGTGTAAACACGCCCTGTGGCCGTTTTTAGTTGGGAGATTATGTTAATTTGAATCCTGAGGGTCCCTAGGGTCCAACTAGCCCACTAGGTACCTCCAGTAAGCACCACAGAGCTGCGTTGCAGAGAGGTGTAAAAAGTGGCACGGCCTGGACCACCTCTCTGCAACACAGCTCAGTGGCGCTTACTGGAAGCACCTGGTGGGCTAGTTAGTAACCCTGGGCGTAGTTCGCGTAGTCGCGCTTCGCGATGCTACGCAAAGATGTACTTGCACTACGCGAGCTAGGCGTAGCTTCGCGAGCTTGTGTAGTTGCTTGGGGCGCCAGTTTGTGATGGCTTTTTCTTGTTCGGGAGCGCGGTGAGCGTATTCGGCGAGCTGTTTGCATGCTCGGGGGATATATCTCGCGATCTTACCCATGCGGTCACCAATGGGCGCGACCATCTTGTTTTTCAATTGTCCCGCCCGCTCGCGATGCCTTATTTCCTATTCCGGGTCGCGGATAGCGTGTTCGCGATGTGCATTGTCGTGTTCGGGAGCGCATTTTACTTGTTCGCGATGAATAGTGCATGTTTGCGAGAAATATCGCACGAACTTACCCACGCGGTCGCGAATGGGCGCGGCCATTTTGTTTTTCACTCTATGCCTACTTTTCTATCCTCTCTTTATCTTTGTAATCCTTTGTATTTAAAGCATTTTTTCTGACTTTTTTTAGTTATCATCTATCTCTCTCTTTGCCTAAGTTTATATTTTGCATTTTATTTCTACTTTTACTGTGTTTTTTTACTTTTATAAAGTTCTTTCTTTCTTCTTCCCCCTAACTTTTTTTTCCCCTTCTAACTTTTCTTTTCCGCCTCTCACCCACCCTAGAACCATGGCCAAGGGCACAGCTAGTAGTGCCAAGGGCAAGGGACCTGCAGCAGCAGACAAGGGCCGCCTGCCTTGCGGCAGAATGCGTCCTGCAGGGGTGCAGGCCCGGCAACTGTTTGGGGGGAGGAGGTGGCCGCCCTTGTGTTTTTCATTCAGAGCCACCTCCCCTTGACCTTGGCAGCAGGCGGCAGGCCCGGCTCCGGGTACGCTACCCAGGAGCGGCACCATCGGTGGGCGAAGGTGCGCCGGGCAGTGTTCCGGTGCTCTGGGGTCCGGCGCACCCATAATCAGCTGGCTCACCGGTGGTCCGACATCCTGGACCGGGAGCAGGACCTGTTGGACCTGCTAGGTGTCGAGGTCGTCGGGCTTGGTGAGTAATTTATTGTTCATAAATTAAATTTGACGAACAACAAGATTACTGCTGCGTGCTACGCGTTGCTGGTAAATTACGTTCTAAAAAGCAAAATCTTCTTTGATTTAAGGACCCAGGTGCTCGGTGGTACTCTTACTTGTTTGCAACTTACTTTGCGCTAGCTTGTGCAGATTATGTAAGTTTATTTTAGAGAACTGAAGATAGGTAATGCGATTTACTAGAGAGACTCTAGTCCTTCCATTGTCCTACTGTGAAATAGTGGTGGATGGATATTGGATACTAGGTTTAGTTTGTTAGTATTAGTTAATAATTGTTTTATGTGGTCTGCGTGACGCCTCGTCTGTCACTGAGTGCTGCTTACCCCAGTCCTCCGTAGAACCTTTTGTACTTTGTTTAGTGAGTGGTAGGCTTAGCATGGTCAGTCAGTAGCAGAACTAGATCAGAATCATGCAACCAACCCACAATTTGTTGTATGTATGTATGCACAAATGTATGCATGTGTCCTCCATCTCATCTATGCATTTGATGGCTAAAAAACATGAAAATGCAGACTTAGTGAACAATTGGCCCGTCTGGAATGGGTGGTGTAGGTCAGGTGGTACTTACTAGGCTTCGTTAGTATTTGTAATCAGAATGATTATGGAACACTGGAGTGTTCATAAATAAGTAGACGATCCGTGAATGCAGGAAGAAGCCAGTAGTCAATCCATCTGATTAGGTAGGTCAATTTTATTGCAATTGTTGTTTCCTAAAATGTTATTTGACTTATTTTTCCAAATGATTTATTATTATTTGTTTCACAGCACTCCTTAATGGTTGTCTCTTTCTTTATTATATTTTACATGATCATCAGCACCACCCAGGGTCAAGAAGACGGGGTCGGAGTCGGCGGGGGAACCACAGGACCGCTCCTCTACCGAGGCTCCTGCTGCTGGCCCCAGTAAGTCCTCCAGTGGTTATATTGACATTTATATTTCCCTAACTTTTATTGCATCTTTTTTTTCCGAACTATAAATTATGGTTGCACTTTCTAATTCTATTTTTTACAAAAGCTTCTTTGACCTTGACTATCTGTTTCCAAATTCTGTTGATCCCTGCCTCTAACTAAGTTCCTTCTAACTGCCTCTGCTATGACTCTCTGTACTACTACTACTACTACTATTACTTTTACTCCGTCTGTAGCGAAGGTTGCACAGTTGACCACTCTTTATTGAAGGTTTTCTTTGGAATAATAAAACTCTGATTGACCAATAGCTCTAGCCACTGTGTCCTGTCCTTTGGGTTGTCCTCTTCTAGTCTTCTCAGTGTTGAGGCTTTGACAATTACCACAAACAAAATGGCCAACCAGATATTTGACTAGTATTTTGGATCGGATAGTACATGATACTACTATTGTTGTAGTGATTCTGCAGACCCACATACAGAACTATGCACAGCAAAATATGATGTTGGTGATGGGAGGTTGGACCTTACTGATCACACCTCAGTCCGAAGAACCCATGATCCCCTGACCGACTAGCTATAGTGTCTCACATTAGCGCCCCACTCCCGTCCCCCCCACGAAGAAGATATACAATGTTGATGATGACTGAGACAGACAACCCAGAACATAATAACACCATTTTGCTCCCTCACTTGTGTAAGTCCACCCCACGACACCAAAGATCACAGAGTCTATGTGTAAGTTCAAAAGGTTTATTTGAAACAAGTAACAAACTCTGCACATCGTTAATATGACATTTAATTTACTACAGCCATCGTCAATAAGCCAGCAAAAAGCCTAAGCTTAAAACAGTAAACATTTACAAGTGCATGACAACAAGAACAAGAGACAAGATCTTTTGAATTCTGGAAGACCCCTCACCGTAGAACGTAGAAATACTGGTTACATCATGCATCATAACTTCATAAGCTCTGTAAATCTCTGGTTTGTAGAAGGGAATCTTCCGCCTATTATATGAGAAAAATGCTGTGCGTTAGCCGTTAGATAGTATATTGGTGAATGCAAGCATTTTGCAGGCATGGCAAAAAGTGAAACATGTATGTGATGGCTAAGCAGTACGGACTATCCAAACTCAATAAGTGGGTTGTTTTTCGACCTCTTCACTTGTACGCAACAGTCAAGTGGCCTCAAAGGCATCTACTACTGCACATGTCAATAAGCTGGCAGGTATAATTAAATATGCGCCAAAAGACTAGTAGTAGACATGATGAATCTAAAAGGGTTACACAAGGCTAAGGCTAACTTTCAAAAGAGTAGAGTAGGACTAGATGACCCTAGGAACCAAATCTCTACTAGTGTCTCTCTACTGACTGTACTTACTGTCTAGTGCTGATGTATGTTGTATTAACTTTTTTTTCAATGTTCCAAGTGAACACTAATAAAATAGGGGGAGGTTTCCATTCATCTAAAAATTTGTGATGTTTTTTTCTAGGCACACTACCATCCACCAGTGCAGGCGGGGCAAGCGGCGATGCAGCCATTCCGGAGGGGGCAGTAGAACTGGCGGCACCTGCAGGAGAGACGGGGGGGGAGCCAGCAGCAGTGGCCGGCGGCGGTAAGTTATATTCATTACTTCTTGTCATTACTACTAGATGAAAGTGTGTTCACTATATCACTGTACTGTGCGACTTATTAAGTTGTAGTGAACATTATACAACGGTTGAAGAAGACACCCTTTACTTAGCATTAGCAGCGTGAGTTGAGTAACCAATGGCCTCTTCTATTTGACACCAAAATCAGCTGTGAAGGTTTTATGGAGAAGACAAACTCACATCAGATGACCTTGATGGATGTGTTGAACAAAGAGGGAAAGAAGGGTGGAAGGACGGGCGAGATAAATAATATGACTGACTGGCAGAGAAGGCTATGTTGTTGGAAGCATGCATAGGTGGATGATAGTAATCAGATCAGATGCATGGGTTGTTGAAGGTGAAAGAGAATGCCTGCCTGGGTGGGTGACAGAGTATGGGTGGATAGTGCTAGATAGCAAGAATCAGCTGTGTTTGGTTCAAAATCAAAGCCAAGGCAAGCAAGGAAGGAGCGGAAGCATAGGTGTTTGTTGGTGAAACCAACTAAGTATGATATATATAAAAAAAAGGATAAACGTTCACTTTAATGGATGTATGGCTGGATGTACTATCATCAATAGACAGTATAGGTTGAAAGTGTCACTGGAGAGTCTTACTTTGAAGAAAATGTAAAAGAAACTGCGCCACAGTAGCAAAGCGTACGGGAATATAGGTAGTATTATCAGAATACAGTTGACTCGCAGTAGTTTGCAAGCACGTCGTATATATTTATATTATCAAGCAGAAGCCCCTTCTTTCGACTCTGGGGACCACTCCCTACCTAGTAATGTATTTTCAATTGGGTCAGCCAGCCTGCAAAGGGTGGCCTATCTGTTGTTTATGGTTACACAATCAATGAAAGCAAAGTACCCTCTGCAGTAGCGGTTGGTGGTGGGAGTGCTGGTGGGCGGTGACATGGGGAGGGGCAGGGTGGGTGGCACTGGCAAGTAAACTATGTATTACCTCCAAATACAGGTAATCAACATAAAAATAAATACTATTATTTTCATTGTGCGCACTGCACCGCCGAATGCGATGCAGTGCGTGCAACACATTTTCTTTTTATGTATTGTTTAATTACCTGTGATTGTCCTTAATCCATAGTTTACTATCCCCACCCTGCACCTTCCCATGTCACCGCCTGGCAGCACTCCCACCACCGACCGCTACTGACCTGATGTCGTATTACCATCTATAATATGAATATATAAGCAATGATCATTGGATCAGATAAATAATCAGGCTTTTTGTAGTACCCAGGGCAGGGTGTAAGTGAAATTGTTCGTTTGCCCTCATGGAACAGACAGAGTATGGCCAGTGCCACCGGCCGTAAGGCGTCATACAAAAATATGAGCTTCCCCACCTGCAGACAGTAGTAGTAAATAAAACTAACGTGAGTCTGCATCATGTGGCTCATATCTGTTTCTCTTGGATGCAAGCTTAGCTGACTGAGCTGGCATGCCGGCTACAACAAGGTTATGTAATTGCGCTAAACTAGAGATAAGAACAACACGACTGGTGTACCGGAGGACATAGTACGATTATAATGTCGGAAACTCCCACAAATGTTAGAGTCCCAAGGAAGTAGGAGTAGAGATACTTACCACCAAATCACAAATGTTATGAACTGTGCTTGCTAGTGATACTGTGACACTATGTGTTGAATGATTTTAGTGTTTCTGTTTTGCTAAGAGTATTGGCTACAACATGTTCTTTTTCTTCCTTGATATAGATACTCCTTCCACATCAACACCAAAACCATCTAGGAAGGAGTTGGCCGCCAGGGCCCAGCACCGTAAACTGGAGGCCATTTGCGAAGAATATCGCCGGCTGGTGGCTCAGGCGGAGGAGGAGAAGGAGGCGGCTGCAGCTGCAGCCTCCTCCAATGCCCCGGGCCCCAGTCAGGCCCTGCCTCCAGTTTCACGGCGCCGTGGTCCGGCAGCCGCCCGCCGCCGCGCCTCCATCTCAACCACTGCTGCTCCCCACCCTGCATGTAACTGCAGGGCATTTCGCCGCAGCTGCTCCGCCGGATAGCCCGCTTAGAGGAGAACCTAGAGGAGCGTGTAAAAATACTGGTGGACAAACACCTGAAGGCCCTCCGACTATAGAAGACCTTGTCATTTGCCCCTTTTTTAATTCCTTTGTTGGTGATTGGATTTATGTGCGTTGGGGATTCATTCGAACATTGGGACTTGGACTTTTGTTTCGTTGTGGACATTGGTTGGGGTTAGGGAGGGGGGTGGGTTAGGTCAGAGTGGGATAGTTTATTTTTGTTAGGGGATATTACATTTTATACTATTTACTTATTCGATGTAAATGTTTTGTGGTGGGTTACTGTTTTCCGAATTGAATCTAAGTTACATGGTTTGTTACTTTGTTTCCGTGCTGCTGCATGCCCACAGCCAGTGTTTGATTTAAAAGATCTGCCGATTTTGTAACACACAAACCGATAGATGCAGTACCCTCACTGAGTTATTTTTAATTGTCATAATAGTACTGTCAGTCTCTCCTCCTAGTCCATACCTCCCACCAAACTTATCTTACCTGTGATCGATGATGAAGTTCGGCACACTGATGGCTGCATGGTTGGTTTCCCAAATAAACAGAGAAGATGCCATTATTGTGGTGGTAGTAGTAGACACTGGCAATAGCATTTGAAAAAAGAAAGAGAAAGTCACTTGACTGAGAGACTGTGGGAGGAGTAGTAGAACAAAATAAACTACAGCATGGGTGGGCAAGCAGAAGAAGATCCTTGCCCTGCCTTAGTTGAAATTCAATTAGTGTTGCTTTCACCACATCTGCCCCTGCAAGCGTGTGATCAATTGTTGGTGTACATTTAATGTAGTCACATCACACCTCAATATAAATCACACAGCCCGGGGGAAGAGGGTTAGGGATTGATGAATGGATGGGAAGTGGGGTTTTGGGAAAGGTTTGAGAAAGAAAAACAGACAGTATGCAGGGACACAACAAAAGTAAAACACAATCTTGTAAGACGACCATGATCCATTATTAAAGAAATCAAAGTATAAAGTGAGAAAAAGGAAATGCATGCATGCTGAGGAAGAAAACTTGATGGTTAATGATAATGAGTTGTACCTACTAACTACTACTACCCAATGAGACAGTACAGGTAAGAAATTATTAATATGAAATTTGCCTTGCCTGTCTGCCGCCCTCAGAGCTCAGACTGAACCAAATATTATGCTGTACCGGGCTTACTTTTATTTTTCAAGCTAGCAAAGGAAATGAAAAAATAGTTGTAGGGATCAATTACCAAACAAACCACAACACACAGTCGTAATGGTTGAAGAGAAAAAAGGAATCAAATAAATTTAAAGACGAATGATGAATGATACTAAAGTTACTGTATTATCCTGGTCCAAATGTGGAGTTGCATCATTCTCGTCATTCCTCTTGGTCCTCCCTTCCATGGACACTCCGCACATCAATCTTGGGTACCACTGCCTGCCTGATGCAGATTGGTAAGGTAAGTGTGAGTTGTTTCTCCCACTATAGCACAGGTTAAAGGCTGGCATGTAAGTGTAGATGGAAAAACAAACGGGGTATTGAAAAATTACTGCATTTAAAACAATAAACTCAATTACAGTGGAGTGCAAGAAGAGAAGACAAGACTCTGGAGAGAACACTTTCAGACAGAGGGAGCTTGGATAGGATACATAGTGTCTACTCTACAGCATTAGGCTACAACAACAATGGGACAGGACTCAGGAGCCAGCACAGCCACAGAACAGGAGAGCCGCGGCACAGGCCAGGCACCCTACCCCTTACTTACATTTTGACCGAGCCAGACAAATGTCATATGCACTGCAGCAACCTAGCATTTTCCAAATTAAGTGACTAAATCAATGCGCCACTGTCCCTCATACCACTACACTCTACTCCAGTCCACACCACTACACGGACATCTAGCCTAGGTCTGCTGTGGTTCTTGTTCAAACTGTTTACCTTTTAAGTCAGCCCATGAAACGCAGTTATTCCATCAATTATCTCCGATCCAACTGACTGACTGTGTGCAAAGATAGTATGCTCAGCAGCATCATGATGATGACCATGTGGTACGTGTTCTCCAACACCAACTCAGTCTGTAGTGACTGATTAAGTTTATAATATATTCCATATTACAAAATTACAACCAATATTGGCCGGCACCTGCAGTGGTAGGAGTACAATGTGGTTATTAAACAACAAGGAAACATTAACTGTCACCTGACCTGAGTCACTTTTACTTTGTCGATAAACTAGTATAGTTCTACTTCATGCACATTCATTCGTAGTCAGCAAGCATCCAATGCAATGCATGCCATCATTCACAATAATCACTCATTACCTGTCTTGCTGTTCTCTTTGGCTGTCAGATCTGATGCCTGCCTTGCCTTCTGACAGTCAGTGATGAGTTTCTTTCGGCTTGGAAACAAAACGGAATATAGCTGGAGTCACGTTTCACTTCTTATGGAGGGACTGTTAGAGGCAACATGTATTGTACTATTCTCCATCTCCATCCAATGTCTGGCTTGCTTGAAATGTATTTAGGGAGAGTAAGGAAGATGGAGCAGGACACTGAGGAGTGGAGTGGACAGTTATGCACAGACGTGCAACTCCAATAGGGAAATAAAAAGAGGAGACTGTTGATGGATTTGTTGTGATTAGATTTTGAACCAGAAAAACAGATACACAGTCACACACAAATAAAGGAAGGGAGAACAATTTGAAAGCCTAGTTGTCAGGGAAGAGGAGCTCGTCCTCAAACTCTGGTGGTTCGGACAGAAGTATGTCTAACAACCCACTACTTATGTAATCGAAGTCGCTCTCCTCTTCCTGCTGTGATTCACGTATTTTGTACTCCGGTGGTATAATGTGTTGATTCATTTTGATCATGGTTAACCTCTCCACGCTTTTGGGCGAGAGACTGGTCCTTTTCACAGTAACAATGGCACCAGCAGCACTGAAAAAATGCTCTGAAGAGACACTTGCAACAGGGCAAGCCACATACTTTATCGCCAGCCTGCTGAGCACTGGCCATTGGCTTCTTTTCCCATACCAATACACCAATGGGCTTTGCTCCATGAAGACCTCTGTTGTGTCATCTAGATAGGCCTGAACCATCCGTTCAATGTTCAGGGTTGCTCCGATTTGCTTGGCCTCTTTTGCCTTTGCATCAGTCATGGACGTACAAAACCCTTTCCGTAGAAACCAATCACCTGTCGTTTTTTTGAATGTGGCTGATGATCCTGTTGGTGCTGTTGATGTTATTGCTGGCAGTGTTGTTGACTGCTGGCAGGCAAACGCACTGCTCTCGGCCTCTGAAGTACAACTTGACTCTGGGTGCCCTGCATTACTTTTTCATCCCTGGGGTGGCGGGCCTCTAATTAAGATCCGTTCGTTTTCAAAGTCAGTGGCTTCCTCAGCTATCAAAGTTTTGTACTTGGCAACATCCACTTCTGAAAAAGGAATTACTTCATTACTGCGCAGCAATAATTTGTAACGTGGATCCAAAATTGAGGCAGTAATGTAATGTGGATGTGACACAATGTTATTTTGAATCCTTGTATTGTCAGATAAGCGAGCGACCAAGGTGTCTGCCAAATAATATGCGTCTACTTTGTCATCCACACCTGCGTACATTTCTGACACCTCCTTCAGCTCTTGCCCTAGCATGTACAACAATGGGATAGCTTGGCCCATAGTACAGTCCTCCCTGCTCACTTCACGTGTGAAGACCTCAAAAGGAAGTAGCATCTCTGTCAGGCATTTGACGAGGTCCCATTGGGCCGTCTCAACGGTCATGCTTTTCACAGTAGGATCTCCTGACCTTTTCATGACATAAGCATTAAGTGATATGAACTGCTCAAACAGACGCTCAAGCATGTAATACGTTGAGTTTCAACGTGTTGGCACCTCCTGGATGAGTGCTTTGACTGGCATTTTATGCTCACGTTGAATGACCCTCAGCTGCTTCCGAGCTTTTAAAGAATGGTTGAAATGTGTGCATATTCTTCTGCAGGTAGTCAGTAAGCTGCTGACTTTGCTTTCATTTTTCAGAAAGTCTTGAACAACAATGTTAATGCAGTGTGCCAAAAATGGGACCCTGAAATAGCCACCATCTTTCATGGCCCTAACTACATTACTGCCATTGTCCGTGGCAACAAAACCAATGGTAAGCCCTCTTGGTCGCAGCCACTCAAACACCTTGCTGTTAAACTCATCCAAAATGTTTGCAGCAGTATGAGATTTCTCCATAGCAAACATGGCTACAGTTGCATGTTTGCAAGTGTCTTTAAAAATCTCAGCGGTGTCAACAACACCGTCAGATATCTTATCTTTAACAACCGAAAAAGAGACCCAGTGTGCAGTGATGCACATGTAATCAGTGGCTTGGCAACTTGTCCACATGTCTGTTGTCAGGTGTATACTCTGAACAGCACTCTGTTTTAAGGCTTTTCCAAGCAATTCCAGCACGTCGTGATGTAGTGCTGGAACAGCAACTCTTGCGAAATAGTAGCGGCTGGGACCTTTCCATTTGAGGCAGATGGTGGTCACAAATTCAAGAAAACCCACCCCTTCAACAAAAGAAAAAGGGAGAAGGTCCAGTGCTAACATTTTAGCCAGCTTCGCATTGTACAAACGTGCTATTGGGTGGTTGCGTTCGTACTGCCCCTCCGGCCTAGTAAACATGCTAAGAATGGTAGGCTGCATGGTATTCCTTCCTGTGCTCAACATCGCACTTTTTTGGCAAGCAGTACTCCTCTGTATCTCAGGCTGACTCTTAATCTTGTGCCAATGAGATGTGGCTGAGGATGTGGGCGTTACCACTGCAGTGCGTGGTATTTTTTCAGATGGGTCATTTGGCCTCCGGTACCATAGTTTGTACCAAGCTTACCACGACTAACAGAGGTATGACAAACGGAGAATATAGCAATGTTCTCCTCCTTTCTGCTAACCGTAAAGAAGTCCCACACTGGGGAGCTTAACTTTTGTCTCCTGCTGGAGGTGCCACTTCCAATGCCGGATGAACTGGAGGGTGTGTGTATGTTGAATTTGACTCTGTGCAGCAGTACCACTACCTACTTCTGCTGGGGTGGTGCTTGTGCTGGATGTAGGACGCTGCCGGCCCTTTGCTAATGTAAATATGGAAGCTGGAGGTCGTGTTGGTGTTACCTGTGTTGGAGGTATGTGTGCTACATCTCTCGCAGCCATTTTGGATAGTGTAAAAATGTCAGTCTCCATCTCCTCAGGCCCGGGAGTGATGTTCGTGATGACTGGCTCATCTTCATCATCATCATCATCCTGCTCTTCTACATCAACCTCCATAAGTGTAAGGCTTTCTGGAACCTTCCTTTTCCCATGCCTGCTCTTGTGACGTGTTTCCCTCTCAGACTCAGTTTGTGGCTTCCAAGTGGCATCTAGATCATCAGAAGGGGGGCTTGGTGAAGAACTTGATGTACTAACCCTCCTTTTCCTTGCTGGGGATTGTGAAGCTAATGCAACTTCTAAAGGAGTGGCTTCCTCTTCTTCCTCTGCATGAGGCTCAATTTCCTGAACTGCCCCAACTTCGGGAGGAACTACAGCTACTATTGCGGGCGGTGGTTGCGGCTGTTGACCACTTATCTGCTGTGTTCCCTCCTGCATTGATTGTGTACTACTTTGAGATAGCGATAAGTTTAGTTCAGGCTCAGCATCACTTCTTTCCACCATAAGGCTGGCTACCTCTTCCACACTCATCTGCTTGGGCCTGGGTTGGTGGGTTGGGCCCACTGATGTGGAGGTGCTGCCCCCAGCTTGGCCCCCCGACACCGCTGCTGCAGGCATCATTTTTGGTGTCCCAAAAAAGGTTTTGGGAGGCACACCAGACTTAAGTGACACTTCCTTCTTCTTCTGTTCCTTCTTCTCCATGGCAACTTTCTTGGTACCGGAGGACCTGCTACCTGCTTTCTTTGGGGGCATCTTCTTCAGATGTCAAAACAGCACTCAGTTGCACAAGTTGCAGAGGTGCCTGGTCAGGTCACTCACATGTCACGTCGTGTACAGCAGCAGGACGTTGGTCTGGCACCACAACGGTCGATGATAATGACACACCTCCTCCGTCTTTTATGCACCTAAATGCAAAAAAGCCAGAAGAACACCAATCAAAAGATCAATAATACAATATAACTTCTTAGTGTCTGGTGGGTGGTCACAATTATTAAATTTTATGAAGTCAGTGAACAACAACAGTATAGCCATTTATGAGACTGACAAGGCCAGGGCTCTTGGTGTACTTGTACTGTGTACACTCAGGAAGAAGAATAGCAAAGAACAAAAACATAAATGTAGTGTAGCCTGTTTGCCCTAAATAAAAATGTGTGCATCTTCAGGGAGCAACAACAACGAACATATACACATAAAAACTAAAGGCATTTATTTACAACACCCAAAAAGTGAAATGTACCCCCGAAAAAAAGTTAAGCCCACATTTTACAATTCAATCCAAAGCCATACATGATGTTGAAATTTAACGCACAACACAAAAACAGTTGTTTAAATTCCATGCACCCGTGATGATTGATGAGTAGTACGCCTGGGACTACTGTACGACTAGGCCACAAACTTGGAGGCCTATGGAAAAAGCACAGTGGCTGGTACCACAAAATGGCTGCCACCACATGGCCAGGCCACTCACAAAAACAAGAAAAGGTCAGGAATACAAGACAGACAATGCAGGTCTATTGCAAAAGCACAATGCCTGCCTCCACAAACTGGCCACCACACATGCTCAGGCCACCCACCACAATAATAACAAAAAAGTGATTACAAAGGACATGAACAGGAAGTTGTAGTCTCTGTGGGACTTACTTACTCTCCTAAAAATATTTTTAAAAAAATAAAAGTGACGCATATTGAGAGCGTGAAAATGACAAAAACTGTAAGTCCGCGTTGTCGCGCTGTGCAGAGTTACTGAAAGTACGCGAGCTGAATCCCTAGGGTTACCTACAGGCTGAAAAGACCTATTTATTTAACACACACCCAAATACTGCTATTCCACCCCAAAAAACACCTTTTGCAATTTAATCCAAAGCCATCCATGTTGTGAAAAAAAATAATTCAACAGACAACACAACGTAAATTTAAATAATGCATCAAAGATTTGAGGATGACTACCTCTGGGCCTACTGGCAGACTAGGCCACAAGCTTGGAACAGAATGGCAAAAGCAAGCACACTGCTTGGATGGCTCCACAAAATGGCCGCTACACACCCACAACAACAAGAAATGGAAAACAGACAATGTAAGCCTATGGCAAAAAAGCACAATGCCTGCCTTCACAAAATGGCCACCACACACATGCTCAGGCACCCAATTATAACAAAAAAGTGATTACTAAGGACAGGAACAGGAAGTTGTAGTCTCTGTGGGACTTACTTCCTCTTCTAAAAATATTTTAAAAAAAATAAAAGTGACTCCGTGCTCCAAGACTACAGCAGAATGACAACCTGAGGAGTTTTTTTAGCAAAATGCACAAAATCAGCGTTTTCGAGAAGGATTTATGTTGCTCGCGAGATATTGTTTGCCAGATTGCAAATGCTGCGTGTTCGGGATCGCGAACTGTACAAAAAGGCTTTATCGCGTGCGCGAACACGCATATTGAGAGCGCGAAAATGACAAAAACTGTAAGTCCGAGTTGTCGCGCTGTGCAGAGTTACCGAAAGTACGCGTGCTGGATCCCTAGGGTTACCGACTGGCTGAAAAGCCCTATTTATTTAACACACACCCAAAAACTGCTATTTCACCCCAAAAAACACCTTTTGCAATTCAATCCAAAGCCATCCATGGTGTAAAAAAAAATTCAACAGACAGCACAAACTGTCAATTTAAATAATGCACCAAAGATTTGAGGATGACTACCTCTGGGCCTACTGGCAGACTAGGCCACAAGCTTGGAACAGAATGGCAAAAGCAAGCACACTGCTTGGATGGCTCCACAAAATGGCCGCTACACACCCACAACAACAAGAAATGGAAGACAGACAATGTAAGCCTATGACAAAGCACAATGCCTGCCTTCACAAAATGGCCGCGACACACATGGCCAGGACACAACAACAACAAGCATAAGCCAAGGGGAACAAAGAAAAGAAATGCAGGCCTTTAAGGAACAAGAAGCACACACTACTAAACTACCACCACAAAATTGCCTCAAGCCACATGCCCACTTACAGTCACAACAGGCCATGGAAGACAATGAACTGAAGCAGGCTATGAATGGACAAAGGAGGCCTGCTAAACAACACAGCTTTAATACAAAAATGAAAATCAACAGGGCTACGAAAGGATTGGAAAGAAGTTACATATCAAGCACACACATCCAACAAAGGTATTTCACACACACAAACAGTGAAATACACCACAGCCACATTTAGCATTTCAATCCTATGCTATCCATGCCCTACATGATGTTGAAGTTCAACAGACTCCATGAAACATGGACCCATGGGTACCCTACTGGCTGAAATTGCAGAGAAAAACAACTAGGCCTCTATTTAAAGTACAGCCCACCCACAACAATAATTCTTTTTTTTAAATGAAAATCCCAGAAAAATGTAGGTACACTACAAACAAGCCCCAATGAAACAAACACACCAATTCTCCAACTTACTTGTAATAAATTACATCTCAAATCAAAAAATCCTCAAATAAATCCAATCCAATGGTATATGATGCAGCAGACAGACACAAAAAATGATCTTTCCAGCTCCAAATCCAAATGAAAGTGAACAGCACATGGACAAAGCACTGGGAGGAGCCTGCTGGACAGGAACAGGAAGTTGGAGACTCAGGGGCACTTCCTTCCTCTTGAAAAAAAGAGTAAAAAAATTAAAGGATTCCTTACACAAAAGACTACAGCGAAATCACAATCTGAGGAGTTTTTCTGAGCAAAATGATCATTTTAGTGAAGGTTTTATGAAGCTCGAGAGATATTATTCGCCAGATTGTAGTTTTTGCATGTTCGGGATGGCGATCTTACCAAGACAGCCGCTGAAAGTCAGCTCGCGCGCCTGAATGACGTGTTCACGTTCGCACACTCTCGCGGGCTTGGGCAGCCATATTACAAATCTCGTGGCGCACGCGAACGGACAGAAAAGCAAGTTGGCGAACGCAGAATCATGGTAAGATGTTACCGCGCGCGCGAGAATGAATATTGAGCGTGCGAGTAAGCAAAAACGCTACGCTACACGCTAGATTGCGTAGCAATCTGCAACTTCACTCTCTACGCGAATCGCAAAGTTGCCTAAACTTCGCAAGCTCTGGGAATGGAGCGAAGTTCAACGCCCAGGCTTACAGGTTAGCCCCCAGGGGCCCTCAGGATTAAAGGGGAATTATTTCCCCAACTTAAAACGTGCCATAGGGCGTGTTTGCACACGTCACCTCAGGCCCCGTCCCCTCCCTTCACCACTGTGTAAACGCGCCCTGTGGCCGTTCTAAGTTGAGAGATTAAGTCCCCTTGAATCCTAAGGGTCCCTAGGGTCAAACTAGCCCACTAGGTACCTCCAGTAAGTACCACAGAGCTGCGTTGCATAGAGGTGTAAAAAGGGGCGAGGCCTCAGAACACCTGTCTGCAACGCAGCTCCCTGGCGCCTACTGGAGATACCTGTTGGGCTAGTTGTCCCTCAGGGACCCTTAGTATTGAAGGGGAATTAATTCCCCAATTTACAACTGGCCAGGGGGTGCATTTGCAGAGTGCGGCGCGATGCCGGTCTTTTATTTGTTTTATTTTTTTAAGAAGGAGGGCTGTGTGGCCCCCCTTCTTTTTCTAATTTATTGGCCCTGGGGACCCCATTCCCCAGGGCCTGCACCCTAATTTTTTTGTTGAAAAAAATAAATTTGGCCCTCCCAAGGGCTTAATTGGCCCCGGGGACCCCAACCCCCGGGTCATGGCCTTTTTTAAAAAAAAATCTTTAGGAGGGGGGCTGCGTTGCCCCCCTCCTCAGGCCACTTATGGCCCCGGGGAACCCATCCCCCGAGGCCGGCCTTTGTTTTTTATTATTATTTTTTTTAATATATTGATAGAAACACCTAGGACATGCTGGACAAACCGTATGCACCTATCACCATGACGATTTGCGTGATATTCATTAAAAGGCAACTGTGCATACAATGAATCCACATGGAATGTATTTACCATGCTAGTGAAGCTCTGACGTGTCTGACGCCCTACCGTGCCTAATCCCGGCGCCCCCGCCGGTGGGTACTCTCCAAGTAGACACCCTTGTCGTTTATTTATACAAACATGGGTAGCTATTGATGGGCACATTTAATATACACGCACACCAAGCCATTCAAAGGGGATTCGACAAAAATTCGACCAAACTATGCAAGAAACCCCCCTCACGGTTAATAAAACACACATCCACCGCCAGATGTGTAATACTTTTCATTTTACTCTCTGGAAAGGAGACGAATCTCACTTGAGAGTCACAGCGTGCTCCTGGCTGAGCCCAATACTGTGTTACACCCACCAGTGCCCGCCGAGTGCTCACACCTCTGTGTTGTATTCCACCAGCTAGTGCGTATGCTATGACACTCTCTAGCCCATGTGTACTGTAACACCACCCCGTGAATATGTCATGCACGGGTTATATTGCCCCATCTAACGTGCCTTCCTCGATGCCTATGTTATAACGCACAGCGCTATGCCATACATATTACAATCTGGGATCCATATCTTTGTCACAGTGCATATGCAACATTTCACTCCCCAGCACATATTTTATATTACAACTTTAGAGACTAGTTAGGTTACACAACACTGCCCTGTGCATATTACACTCCAAGGCGCATATCGCATAGCACGCACTAGTGCCTGTGCTATCTTGCGCTCTCCAATAAATCTGTCACTGCGCACAATGTATTGCATATTATATTTCACGCCCTGGTTCATCTTAAATTACACTTTTTGGTACATAGTTTATACCATATACTATATCTAGTTTTCATTTTCAATCGTGCTCTCAGGACTATGCTCTATATAACACTGCGTCCACCTACCCTTTTCATGGGCATTATATTTTGCGATGGGGAGTTGAGGGTCAGGGGGTGTTTCTGCCAAGTGAGCCCGGAGTCACAGTCACAAACGTCCTCTTCTTCCTGAATAAAAGTGAGATTATGCTGCATACTTGTTCATATTTTAAGTAGTTCGCACAGACACACATTTTAAAAACAATAAAGTTCCTAATACCCACCTTCTCTGAACAGTTAGCTTGCTGCCCCATCCACCTCCTCCCTATCCTCTGTTTTTCTGAATCCATGGACTAGCCTCCTCCCTCCTGCCATGCATGGTCTGATGTGCTGCCACTGCCCTCCATTTAGCATGATGTACCAGTCCACTCCTCCTGACCTCCATTGCCCAATTCTATGGCCCATCATTGACCTTCTGCTTAGCCTCTGTGCTTAGCTTGCTGCCCCTATTCTCCTTACCCCTGCCCTCCGATGTCTTTGTGCATGCCCCTGCTCCATCCTTTTTCCCCACCATGTTCCATGGACCTGCCACTCCTATCTACTCTGAGTGTTCTGTTGAGCTGCTTCTCCCCTCCCACCTGCCTAGCATTGTCAGATGACTGTAACCTGTCCCTGC
The DNA here is from genome assembly GCF_964204655.1 of Triturus cristatus. NCBI lineage: Eukaryota > Metazoa > Chordata > Amphibia > Caudata > Salamandridae > Triturus > Triturus cristatus. The sequence continues at coordinate 701,285,885 of NC_140594.1, read as the reverse complement.
CACCTCCACCCTGCCTGTCCACATGCCATGCCCCTATCCCCTTCCTCCTGTCCTCCATGGTCCATTTTACTTTCACACCCTTCTGCCCACCCTGGTATGTTGTGCTGCAACTGCTCCTCCTGCCTGCCCCGCGCGGTCTGTTGTGAGGCCTCTTCCCCTGAACTCTCTTGTCTGTGCCCAGGTCTTGACCCTCCCTTCTATCCTCCATGGTCCTTTGTGCATGCCCCTGCACACTCCTTCTTGCCCATCATAGCCATTGTGCTGCCACTAACCCTCTCGCTTGCCATGCATGGTCTTCTGTGCTGCGATGGCCCCTCCCACCTTCTCTGTGTGGTCAGCTAGCTGCCCCTGACCCCCTCCCACCTTCCCTCCATGGTCTGTGTGTATGCCATCATAGTCTCACTGTTGCTCTCCATTGTGTGTCTTGTTTCTAGTGCCCATCTTGCCTGACCTCCATGGTCATCTTGCTGCTCCTGCTCTGCCCCCTTGCCCCCAGCCCTCTGTTTCCATGTGTAGACCCCTATTCCCTCCCTCCTGGCTTGTCTGTTCCATTGTAATGCCCCTGATCCGTCCCTCCTTCCCTTTATGGTCTGTTATGTTGCAGCTTTCTCCCCTGTCTGTCCATTATGGTCAGCTAGCTACCATTGCCTCTTTCCCCTCTGTTCTCTGTCGTCCATGTGCACGGTCCTGTCCCCTCCCTATTGCTTTCTATGGATTGTTGTGCTGCACTCCCGTCCCGCTTGCCCTGTGTGGTGTATTGTGCTGCTGCAAACCCTGATGCCTGCCCTCTAGGGTCAGTTTGGTGCACCTCTCCATGTCCCTCCTGTCCTCTGTTATCCGAGTCCATGTCCCTACCCCAATTCCTCCTGCCTACCATGATCCAATGTACCATACTTGTGAACATTTTGAACTTGGTAAGAGGGAGATTTTGAAAAAATACTGGGGTATTGATTTGCCCCTTTGAGTTACATTGAAAAAGAGGAGATTGCAGACAGGAGGCAGATCAAATAAAGCCCATTTGAGCTTTAAAACATTGGATGCTTCCTGGCTGAAACCGGTCTGTTGTCATGTATGGTTGTACTACCACTGCCTCTTCCTTCTGCCCACAATGGTCTATTATATTGCCACAGCCTCTATTGCCAGTTCTGTATTGTCGTTTTTTTGCCCCTGCCCCCCTTTCCACTGCCCTTCATAGTCTGTTGTGCTGCCACTGCCCTTCCTGCCTGCCCAGTGTGGTCAAATTGTTGCCTCTGCACTCTCCTACCTGCCTTCAATTTTCAGAGTCCGTGCCCCTGGCCTCTGCCTCTCAACAGTATCCCAATGAACAACTAGATTGCTAACATTCTATATTTATTACAAAAGTGTGGAACGCCTGACGTCATCTTGATGTAATCAAAACTGTAATACCTAGATCATTTCCTTTAGAAATTACATATATGAGAGGGTCTTATTTGCATCAAAATTATGGTTAGTGCTCTAAAAAACTAAATGAGGCCATATTTTGTGAGTTTTCAAATAGCGACAAAGAACTTTTAAATTATTTGTAATCTTTATGTTTTTTTATCCAGTTGACCACTTGATTAAATGTTGCACCTAGGGGAGAGGATGTGGTGTTACTTCCAGAGCTGCAGACTTTGCAACTGGGGAACCAGGTTGGAGTTTCTGCTTCAGCTCAACATTCTGTGATTCTGGTCAAATCACTTAATCTCCCCATGTCTACAACCAAAATGAATTTGATCTTGTGTGATGTAACCAATGCTCTTGTAAAGCACTCCAATACCTGACAAGTCTGCACTATATAAAACTGCAAAAACACAAAAAATAAGTGTTTTGCACACTCCTGTCATTAAGCTACATGTGGCCCACATTAGGGGTGGGCGGAATTTGCGTAATTGCGTTACGCAAATCTCTGCGAAACGGTAAAAAATCTCCGCGAACACGCAGAAATTCCGCGAACACGCGGAATTGCTTGTTCGCAATGCTTTTTTCCTGTTCACAATTGCTGTTTGCGTGCTCGGGGAGAAATATCTCACGAACACGCATTTTGAGAACGCGAACAAGCAAAATATTTCGCGAAGTTGCGGAAAGCAGAATTTTGGGCAATTTCGCGTTCTCCGCGGAACGCGAAATTACCCAAATTCCGCAAATTCCGCGAGCGGAACGGAATTTACCGCCCAGGCCTAGCCTACATCTGGGTGATATTTGTGCTGCATTTGGGCTCTTTTGTCTCTGGTGGTCATCTTGGGAGATTTATTTGTTATGAAGTTTCCTTATTTCCTCATTTACTGCAGTCTCTTCAGTAGGAAATGCTTTCAGTTTTTTACTTTGATTCCATCAAGAAGGTATTCAGATATGTTACACATTTGCCATAAATTCTGAATGTTAGCACTCTAGTTGCTCATTAGATCACTGTAGTAAAGCTACTGCTCACCACAGAGGTCTGCTGCTGGTATTAAAAGTGCATGTTTCAGTCTGCATATCAGAATTTTTTAATGAAATAGAAGAGGATTTGAGAAGTCACTCAAAATGTGCCCTAATTTTTCTTTCTTGAGCACTAATCATTATTTCTATGGCAAAATGAACCCCCTCATTTTGTTCCATTGTAAATTAAATGTTTTAAGTGTTACCACTTTATTCCAATCAAGATGGCTTCAGGTGTGCCATACTTTTGTCATAAGTAAGACAGTAAGCGCTCTAGTTTTTCTTAAGAACACTCTGGGACATTCTGTCATTGGGCTATACTTGGGCTACATCTGGGTGATATTTGGGCTACATTTGGGCACTTTTGTCTCTGGTGGCCAACTTGGGAGATTTATTTGTTATGAAGTGTTCTAATTTCCTCATTTACTGCAGTCTCCTCAGTAGGAAATACTTTCAGTTTTTTACTTTGGTTCCATCAAGAAGGCATTCAGATATGTCACACATTTGCCATAAATTCTGCATGTTAGCACTCTAGTTGCTCATTAGATCACTGTAGTAAAGCTACTGCTCACCACGGAAGTCTGCTGCTGGTATTAAAAGTGTATGTTTCAGTCTGCATGTCAGAATTTTTTTATGAAATAGAAGAGGATTTGAGAAGTCAAAATGTGCCCTCATTTTTCTTTCTGCAGCACTAATCATAATTTCTATGGCAAAATGAATCCCCTCATTTTGTTCCTTTGTAAATTAAATGTTTTAAGTGTTACCACATTATTCCAATTAAGATGGCTTCAGGTGTGCCATACTTTTGTCATAAGTGAGATTGTTAGCGCTCTAGTTGTTCTTTAGAACACTCTGGGAAGCTGCAGTAGAACACAAAGGAATCAAATGACAGTCTCTGCCCTTGTTGGATGTACATGTTTTACTGAGAATGTCAGACTTCATTCTCACATGACTGAGAAAGATAATGTGAATTTACAGAAAATATGCTCTCAGTTTAGCTTATAGATCACCTTCCAAACCTCTGTGGGAAAAGCATGAGAAAATAGTTTTCTCTCAAACATGATTCATGATATCACAGCAGAAGGTTTTTTCACATGGTAAAATCACCTTAGAACACACCACAATTCCTAAAATGAGTAGGGTACCATCAACAAATGATGTATAATGTAACTAAAGTTTTAAAACCTTCTATTAACTGCAATGCTTTTTAATGAGGTGCTATCATGTATATTGGTCCCAAGATGGCTGCCAACACTTCTTGGATGAAGTACTGACAGCCAATCACATGTCTCTATAAATGAGTGATTAAACGTGTCTTACTAAATGCATGGGTTAGTGACTAAACTGTGTAAATGTCGGTATCAGTCAGTTGGTGTGTAAGCGGTTGCATGGGTTGGTGAGTAGCTTAATGTGTGTCTATATGGGTTATTGATTGTTTTTCTGAGTATTTGTATGGGTGCCTGAGAGTCTGTGTGGGTGGGTGGGGGGTGGGTGACTCTGTGCGTAGATGTGTGAGTGGGTGATTAACTGGGTGTGTGGGTTCAAGAGTACATCTGTGAAGGGCTATATGGGTGGGTGAGTGTGTGTAATGGTGTGTTGGTGAGTGAACAAATGTCTCAGTGCTACATGTGTGAGTAACTATATATGTGAAATGCAGTATATGTGAGAATTAGAGTATATAAATAACTATATGTGAGAGTGAGTGATTGTGAGAGCGGCTGTATGGATGAGTGTATGCTTGTATCAGTGATTGTATAAGAGAGTAAGTATGTGTTAGTATCTGTATGAATAAGTGAGGTGGTGTGTGTATGACTGTATAGGTGAGTAAATGGGAGTGTAATTGATTCTTTGCATGACTGACTAGGTGTGTGAGTAGCTCTATGGATGAGTGGCGGTGTGTGAGTGTCTGTTTAGGTGTATGAGTACATATGATAGTGCTGTATTGATGAGTGACTGCATGTATGAGTGACTGTATGGGTAAATGAGTGGATGTGTGTGTAGACCTAGGAATCAGTGAGTGGGTATGTAGTAACTGGTATTGGTGTTTCTATGATTTCAAAAATGGTAGTCTGTATTTTAGAGTGGGTGTATCAAAGGTTATATTAGGGTGTGAGGAGTTGCATCAATTTATCACATGGATGATGTCATCAGTGATGTCATTTGAGATGTCATCAGTGATGTCATGAGTGATGTCACTGACCATGTCATGAGTGATGTAATATGTGACATCATCAGTAGTGCTTTGCAGAGGCCCGAGTTATAGTTAGCTCAACTAACTATAACGGCCAAATTTCCCTGGTTTTGTATGAGTGAAATATCCAAATAACTATAACTTCCTTGAAACCCATGTTTTTTTCAGTGAATTTCAAAGGTTTTTTAAATGATAACTTCTAATTATAACGTCCCTGAAAACTATGTTTTTTTCAGTGAATTTCTAAGATTTTTTAAATGCTAATTTCGAACTATTCCTACAGAGGTAGGATATGTGCCGAAAGAGGAAATAACGTGCAGAAAGAGGAAAGAGAAATGCAGTAAGAGGCAACAGAAGTCCAGAAATACTAAGAAATGTGCAGAAAGAAACAAGAGATATGCAGAAAGATCCAACAGAGGGGCAGAAAGAGGCCTTGTTGCAAAGTCATTGTGTGCCCCCAACTTTTTGCTGACTGGTACTGGTGGTAACTGACACTGACTAACCAGGCCCGGAGCCAGTGCTATACTGAAAAACACTTAGAATACAGTTAAAACAAATACATACACTAAGGTACACTATGGGTTGGGGTACCCCTGCGATTGGCATGACCTCCCCTGTAAGGCCGTAGTACATAATAGGGCAGGGGGATTAAAACTACCTCTAACTCAGAGGTGCAGAAAGAGGCAAGAGGAGTGCATAAACAGGCAGGAAAGGTGCCAGAATAGGGAACAGGGTGCAGAAACAGGCAAGTGAGGTGCAGAAAGAAGTAAGAGCAGTGTAGAAAGAACCAACAGAGGTACAAAAAGAGGCAAGAGAGGTGCAGAAAGAAGTAAGAGCAGTGCAGAAAGAACCAACAGAGGTACAAAAAGAGGCAAGAGAGGTGCAGAAAAAGGTAGGAGGGGTGCAAAAAGAGGCAGGAGAGGTACAGAAAGAGGTAGAAGGGGTGCAGGAAGAAGGAAGGGAAGTGCAGAAAGAGGCAAGAGAAATGCTGAAAGAAGCATCAAAGGTTTAATAAGAAGCAAGATAAGTGCAGAAAGAGGCAAGTGAGGTGCAGAAAGAAGCAAGAGCAGTGCAGAAAGAACCAACAGCGGTGCAAAAAGAGGCAAGAGGGGTAAAGAAAGCGGTACTGATCTTGCTCAACTTATCGGCCGCATTTGATATGGTTGATCACCACATTCTCATTCAGCGTCTGGCCGAAATAGGATTGTGAACAAAGCTTCTGATTTTCTCCGGTCATATCGAACCGGTAGATAGCAATCCATTACGATGGAAGAATATCAATCGCATTCCTACACATTGCCTTTTGTGGTTCCCCAGGGATCATCGCTTTCCCCCACCTTGGTTAACGTTTACGTTACTCCAATACCCAGACTCATACAGTCCTATGGTTTTAAAGTGATATGTTACGCTGACGACACACAAATAGTTGTCTTCTTAACATCCAAACCTAAAGAAGTGGCATTTAATTTTAGCAATTGCATGAAGCACATCATTACCTGGATGTTGGACAATTGTTTAAAATTAAACACCAGAAAAACCGAAGTGGTCATGTTTGGAAGACATACTTCCATCTGGAACTCTACCTGGTGGACGGAAGCAGCAGGACCTTGCCCTCAGCCTGTTAAACAAGTTAAAAACCTTGGGATTAAGAAGGATGACCAGCTCTCTCTATCTGAACAGGTTAACCACATTACTTCCTTCTGCTTTTCTACTTTAAAAGTCCTTAGAAAGATTTTACCTTTTATCCTCATGGCCCTCAAAAAGACAGTTATTACGACCTTGATACTGTCTAAAATTGATTATTGCAAAAACCAAAGGAAATGATGGACGGAGTGTTGAACATTGCAAGCACTCACCCCCAGTCAACTGATCTGGGTTTAATCCATCACCGTTCTTTAGCCCACTCTTCCACCCCAGTTCAGACATGGCCATATGCAAATCAGACTGACCCTGTGCCTCATGGGAACAGTCCAGCCCGAACTGCCAAGCCATGTCTTCCCTGGACCGGAAACAAGCTTCCTAGGACCGGTTTCTGGCATTTCAGCCGTCTTCAGCCAGGCTTGCTTGAATCCAGTGGCAAAGTGAGCAAGGGACTCACGTCTGAGCATACCCTGCCAACTTATGGCGAACAAAGCAAAAACCAAAGGAAATGATGGACGGAGTGTTGAACATTGCAAGCACTCACCTCCAGTCAACTGATTTGGGTTTAATCCATCACCGTTCTTTAGCCCACTTTGCCACCCCAGTTCAGACATGGCCATATGCAAATCAGTCTGGCCCTGTACCTCATGGGAACAGTCCAGCCCGAACTGCCAAGCCATGTCTTCCCTGGACCGGAAACAAGCTTCCTAGGACCGGTTTCTGGCATTTCAGCCGTCTTCAGCCAGGCTTGCTTGAATCCAGTGGCAAAGTGAGCAAGGGACTCACGTCTGAGCATACCCTGCCAACTTATGGCGAACAAAGCAAAAACCAAAGGAAATGATGGACGGAGTGTTGAACATTGCAAGCACTCACCCCCAGTCAACTGATCTGGGTTTAATCCATCACCGTTCTTTAGCCCACTCTGCCACCCCAGTTCAGACATGGCCATATGCAAATCAGTCTGACCCTGTGCCTCATGGGAACAGTCCAGCCCGAACTGCCAAGCCATGTCTTCCCTGGACCGGAAACAAGCTTCCTAGGACCGGTTTCTGGCATTTCAGCCGTCTTCAGCCAGGCTTGCTTGAATCCAGTGGCAAAGTGAGCAAGGGACTCACGTCTGAGCATACCCTGCCAACTTATGGCGAACTAAGCAATAACCAAAGGAAATGATGGATGGAGTGTTGAACATTGCAAGCACTCACCCCCAGTCAACTGATCTGGGTTTAATCCATCACGTTCTTTAGCCCACTCTACCACCCCAGTTCAGACATGGCCATATGCAAATCAGTCTGACCCTGTGCCTCATGGGAACAGTCCAGCCCGAACTGCCCAGCCATGTCTTCCCTGGACTGGAAACAAGCTTCCTAGGACCGGTTTCTGGCATTTCAGCCGTCTTCAGCCAGGCTTGCTTGAATCCGGTGGCAAAGTGAGCAAGGGACTCACGTCTGAGCATACCCTGCCAACTTATGGCGAACAAAGCAAAAACCAAAGGAAATGATGGACGGAGTGTTGAACATTGCAAGCACTCACCCCCAGTCAACTGATCTGGGTTTAATCCATCACCGTTCTTTAGCCCACTATGCCACCCCAGTTCAGACATGGCCATATGCAAATCAGTCTGACCCTGTGCCTCATGGGAACAGTCCAGCCCGAACTGCCAAGCCATGTCTTCCCTGGACCGGAAACAAGCTTCCTAGGACCGGTTTCTGGCATTTCAGCCGTCTTCAGCCAGGCTTGCTTGAATCCAGTGGCAAAGTGAGCAAGGGACTCACGTCTGAGCATACCCTGCCAACTTATGTCGAACAAAGCAAAAACCAAGGAAATGATGGACGGAATGTTGAACATTGCAAGCACTCACCCCCAGTCAACTGATCTGGGTTTAATCCATCACCGTTCTTTAGCCCACTCTGCCACCCCAGTTCAGACATGGCCATATGCAAATCAGACTGACCCTGTGCCTCATGGGAACAGTCCAGCCCGAACTGCCAAGCCATGTCTTCCCTGGACCGGAAACAAGCTTCCTAGGACCGGTTTCTGGCATTTCAGCCGTCTTCAGCCAGGCTTGCTTGAATCCAGTGGCAAAGTGAGCAAGGGACTCACGTCTGAGCATACCCTGCCAACTTATGGCGAACAAAGCAAAAACCAAAGGAAATGATGGACGGAGTGTTGAACATTGCAAGCACTCACCCCCAGTCAACTGATCTGGGTTTAATCCATCACCGTTCTTTATCCCACTCTGCCACCCCAGTTCAGACATGGCCATATGCAAATCAGTCTGACCCTGTGCCTCATGGGAACAGTCCAGCCCGAACTGCCAAGCCATGTCTTCCCTGGACCGGAAACAAGCTTCCTAGGAACGGTTTCTGGCATTTCAGCCGTCTTCAGCCAGGCTTGCTTGAATCCAGTGGCAAAGTGAGCAAGGGACTCACGTCTGAGCATACCCTACCAACTTATGGCGAACAAAGCAAAAACCAAAGGAAATGATGGACGGAGTGTTGAACATTGCAAGCACTCACCCCCAGTCAACTGATCTGGGTTTAGTCCATCACCGTTCTTTAGCCATCTCTGCCACCCCAGTTCAGACATGGCCATATGCAAATCAGTCTGACCCTGTGCCTCATGGGAACAGTCCAGCCCGAATTGATTATTGCCACGCTCTCTATTTCGGAGCAAATAGGAGCATGATACGCAAATTACAGATGCAATAAAATGCAGCGGCATGTCTGCGTCTCAAAATTCCAAGGCTTAGCCCCTTAAGCCACGCCATTCGGGACCTGCACTGGTTACCAGTCCAGGCAAGGATTCATTTTAAATCTATGTGTATTCTGCATAAGACTCTGCATGGGGCTAGCTCAGCCTACCTTAACTCACATATCAGGCGTTACTCACCACAACAAGAGCTTAGATCTGTAATCGCCTCTCTGCTGGTGGTTCCAAGGATAAAAACAATAAATTGGGGCGGCATACGTTTTCTACATCTAGCCCCAAAACTATGGAACCCGATGCCCATTAATCTCAGGAAACAAACCAATTTGTTAATGTTCAGAAAGGCATTGAAGACATGGCTGTTCACTCACAAAGTTTAGCCGATTAGCCCGGCTCCTTGCACAGAGCCTGGACAGCTAGCACTAAGACGCCATGTCAAACACGCGCTCTATAAAAACCCACATTTCATTTCATTTCATAGGAGAGGTGCACAAAGAGGCAAGAGAGGTACAGAAAGAGGCAGAAGGGGTGCAAAAAGAAAGAAGAGAAGTGCAGAAAGAGGCAAGAGAATTGCTGAAAGAAGCAACAGATGTGTAGAAAGAAGCAAGAGAGGTGCTGAAAGAGGCACAAGGATACAGAAATAAGGAAGAGAAGTACAGAAAGAAGCAACAGAGGTACAGAAAGAGGCAAGAGTGGTGCAGAAAGAGGGAAGAGAGGTGTAGAAAGAGGCATGAGAGTTGTACAAATAGGGAAGAGGGGTGCAGAAAGAGGCAGGAGGGGTGCAGAAAGACGCAAGAGAGGTGCAGAAACAAGGAAAAGAAGTGCAGAAAGAGGCAAGAGAATTGCTTAAAGAAGCAACAGAGGTTTAGAAAGAAGCAAGAGAAGTGCAGAAAGAGGCAAGAGAGGTTCAGAAAGAAGCAAGAGCAGTGCAGAAAGAACTAATAGAGGTTCTGAAAGAGCTAACAGAGGTGCAGAAGGAGTCTCGAGGGGTGTAGAAAGAAGGAAGAGGAATGCAGAAAGAAGCAACAGAGGTGCTGAAAGAGGCACGAGGGGTACAGAAAGAAGGAAGAGAAGTGCAGAAAGAAGTAACAGAGGTGCTGAAAGAGGCGCGAGGGGTGCAGAAAGAGCAAGAGAAGTGCAGAAAGAAGCAAGAGAGGTACAGAAAGAGTCAGGAGAGGTGCAGAAAGAGGGAACAGGGGTGCAGAAAGAAGCAAGTGAGGTGCAAAAAGAAAAAATAGGGGTGCAGAAAGAGGCAAGAGATCTGCAGAAAAAAGCAAAAGAGGTGTTAAAACAGGCAAGTGAGGTGCAGAAAGAGGCAAGATATCTCCAGAAAAAAGCAACAGAGGTGCTGAAAGAGGCAAGTCAGCTGCAGAAAGAAGCAAGGCAGGTGCAGAAAGAGGCAATAGAAGGGCTCAAAGAAGCATCAGAGGTGCACAAAAGAGGCAAGAGTGGCGCAAACAAGGAGCGAGAAATGCAGAAAGAAGTAAAAGAGGTGCTCAAAGAGGCAAGAGGAATACAGAAAAAGCAACAGCAGTGCAGAAAGAACCAAGAGAAGGAGGCACAAAGGGTGCAGAAAGAGGCCAGAGAAGTGCAGAAAGAAGCAACTGAGGTGCAAAAAGAGGCAAGCGTGGTACAGAAAGAGGGAAGAGAGGTGTAGAAAGAGGCAAGAGGGGTACAGAAACAGGTAAGAGAACTTCAGAAAGATGCAAGAGAATTGTGGAAAGAAGCAACACAGGTGTAGAAAGAAGCAAGAAAAGTGCAGAAAGAGGCAACCGAGATGCAGAAATAGGCAAGAAAGGTACAGAAATAGGGAAGACGAGTGCAGAAAGAGACAACAGGGGTGCAGAAAGAAGCAAGGCAGCTGTAGAAAGAAGCTTGGAAAGTGCAGAATGAAGCAACAGCGGTGCAGAAAGAGGCAATAGACGTGCAGAAAGATGGAAGAGAGGTGCAGAAAGTACAAGAGATTTGCAGAATGAGGTAAAGAGAAGTGCAGAAAAAGAAAGAAACATGCAGAATTAAGCAACAGAAAAGCTTGCACACCATTAGTACCAATTTAACACCCACATTTAGCAATAAGTAACAGGTGACATTTCTAAGTTTGCAAAGGGCCTTCCACCACGCTATAACACTTGTCGCTGCATTTTTGGTAACGTTTGAGACGTTTGAGGCAGAAACAAGGTTTTATTTGTTCAAATCTGCAGATTAGGGAGCAGATGATGAATTATGTGGCTAATGCAGAAAATGTATAATTGTGCGAAAGTCGGTGCATCCAAACAGTCACATATTTCCAGTAGCCCTGCTCATACCTCTGTTTAGGTCCACAAGTGTTCCTCAGTGATTCCATCTTTCATTGTCTCACTGAGTTCATAGTTGAGCTTCTATGTAAATGAGGAAGACTAAACCTGAAGTTACCACTCCACAACACAGACTACCATACCACATAATTACTCTTCATAACACATAATCCCACTCTACATAATTCCTATACACTAAATACCACATACTTTCTATCCACATAATTTCAATGCACAACATACCACATAATTCCACTGCACACAAAGTACATCCACTCCGCTCCAAAAAACATTAGTAAAAAACTTTTGCATTTACAATGCCAATAGCTCTAATTTTCGCAAATGCGAAACCTATTACATTGCAAACACTTCTTTAACTAGTAGTCGCTTTTGCAGAGTGGTGGAGAAAGGGTGCTGTGCCTCCGACCAGCGCTCAGGAATTCCACTGCATAGGGCTTACAGGAGGTACCAGGAGGGCTTCTTGGTGCCCAAAGTCCCTCATGAGTAAATCGGACTTCATCCCCCATCCCGTAGTCTGCCAGGAGGCACATTTGAAGAGTGGTGGAGAAAGGGGGGCATGGCTGCTGAAGATGTCTTAGCAATCCCACTGTGTGGGACTTACTGGAGGTAACAAGAGGGGTAGTTGGACCCCAAGGACATCCTTGGGGGCCAACTACCTCTCCTATTACCTCCAGTAAGTCCCACACAGCAGGATTTCTAACTTCTCAGAGCAGGCCATGCCCCCTTTGCCCACCACTCTGCAAACACGCTCCCTGGCGTGCTCTTGCATGGGGATTGAAGTCCCCTTTGCTGCTGGGGGTCCTTAAGGGGCAAACTAGCCTACTGCTTACCTCCAGTAAGCCCCACACAGTGGGATAGCTGAGAGGTGGACAATGGCCACACCCCCTTTCTCCACCACTCTGTAAACAGGCCCCCTGGCACATTCTAAGTTGGTGGATTAAGTCCCCTTGAGTACTGAGGGTTCCTGGGGGTCGACTAGCCCATCAGGTATCTCCAGTAAGCGCCAGGGGGCTGATTCGAGGCCATGCCCCCTTTTTACACTACTCTGCATATGTGCCTCTTGGCGCACTGCTGCTCGGGGGATGAAGTCCACTTGTGTCCTAAGATCCTCAGGACACAAGAGGACCTCATCGCCCCACCAGCAGTGCGTCACAAGTCGTGTTTGCAGAGTGGTGTAAAAAGGGACATGGCCTTGGACCGCCTCTCTGCAATCCAGGTGTGTGGCGTGTACTGGAGGTACCTGGTGGGCTAGTTGGCCCCCAGGGACCCTCAGTATTCAAGGGGACTTAATTCCCCAACTTAGAACACACCAGGGGGCGCGTTGGCTGAGTGCTGCAGGGAGGAGGCCGGGCCTCAGCGAGATGCCGGCTTTTTTTATTTTTGTTTTTTGTAGGGGGCTGTGTGGCCCCCCTTCCCTTAATTATTTTTGGGCCCTGGGGACTCCATCTTCCAGGGCCTGAGCATTTTATTTCATTTTTTTAAAACAAAAAAACGGAAAGGGGGTCGCATGGCCCCCCTTCCCTGGGCCACTATTGGCCCCGGGGACCCCATCCCCCTGGGGCTTATCTCCTTTTTTATTTAATTTTTATTTACATTTGTGAGGAGGGGGAGTGCGTGGCCCCCCTCCCCTGGGCAATTTCTGGCCCCAAAGAACCCATCCCCTGGGGCTTGGCCTTGTTTTTTTCTTTTAATATTTTAGTCAGAGGGGTGCCACGTGGCTCTCCTCCCCTGGGCCACTTCTGGCCCTGGGGACCCCATCCTCCAGGGCCCACCCTTTACATTGGGGACAATAGGGTGAGCCCCAATGCCCCCACTGTCCCTGCCGGCTCCTCGACTCCTGCAGGAGCCGGCATTGCTTTGCACAAGGGGAGCTGCTGACATGCAGCTCCCCTTGTGCAAAAGCAATTCTGCTTTGGTTTTTGGAATCGAGAGCAGGTTCCTGCTCTCCCTTCCAAAAACCAAAGCAGAGTTTGCTATGGCAGGGTTGGAGCCGTGCTCCGGCCCTGCCATAGCAAACAGCAATGTCCCGGGGGTGGGCACACCGGGGCAATGCAGGAGCTGGCCCTGGCAGTCCCCAGGGCCATCGAGGGCTCAAGGAGGGGGGCCATGTGGCCCCCCTCCCTCACTGTTCAAAGTGAGGTTGTGGTCCCCGGGGCTCGTGGGTCTGCAACGGACCCCCGCATTTACTTATAGAGTGCCCAGGGGAGGTGGTGGTCCCCGGGGCAGTGTGTGGGGCTGGAGCCCCCACACTTCATTTTTTTATTTTAAGCCCTGGGGAGGTGGTGGTCCCTGGGGCTTGGGGGGGCCTGCGAGGCACCCCGCATATTAATAAGGATTGACCGGGGGAGGTGGCAGTCCCCGGGGCAGTGTGGGGGGCAGGAGCCCCCCATGCATTTTAAATAAAAGCGCCGCAGAGGTGGCGGTCCCTGGGGCTGCGAGCCCCCTTGCATATACTCTTAAGCCCCAGGGAGGTGGTGGTCCCCGGGGCTGTGGGGGCCCTCACAGCCCCCCACTACATAAATAAGCATTGCCACCAGGACCTGGCCGACCCCCGGGCTCTTAGATAACGAAGCGTGTGGAGCCCGTGCATTGTTTTTTAAATTTTGTCATCCAGACTCACACACCCAGTGTGAATTCGGCAGATTTTGTTTTAAAAAAAATGTTTTTTGTGGCTCTAGGGGTCCTTGTGGGAACCCCTGAGGAGGCCTAGGGGGTCAGGGTATTTGTACCCTGCCCCCTTTTCTTGTTTCTCACCTTTTTTTAATTATTTTCTTGTGACTCAGTTACCGAGTGGCAAGATGGCTTCCAACACTTCCTTGTTTGGAGCGTTGGCAGCCAATCAGAGTTTTAAAAAAAGGGCTCTTTCTGAACTAAGGCCTACCTTTTTGCCACATTTGGTATAATTCCGTTGAGCAGCTCGGACTGTAGCTTTGTCTAAAGTTCCTATGGAAATTAACATGGGTAAAAGTGTTTTGGGACCCCCCTTTTTTCTTGGACCCCACTTGACGAATCACTCAGAAACTTTCAAGACAGGATGCCCGGAGCGGGCCATCTTTTTTGAAAATTTCACGAAGATTTGTCAAATGGCACCAAGTCATTGGCAAATCAACAAATGCTTTTCCTATAGAAACTAGGTTCTAACTATAACTACCAACTGGCTACTGCCAGTAGGTGATATATATATATATATATATTTTCACTGAAAAAAACATAGGTTTCAGGCACGTTATAGTTAGGAATTAGCATTTAAAAAACCTTAGAAATTCACTGAAAAAACCATAGGTTTCAGGGGCGTTATAGTTAGCTGGACTTGTCACTCATACAAAACCATTGAAATTCCCCCGTTATAGTTATAACTGAATAGGTTGTTGTAACTGATATTGGTATGTCCATTGTTTTGAAAATTTTAGTTTCTATTTTTGAATGTGTGTATCAAAGGTTATATTAGGGGGAGAGGAGGTCTGCCACTATATCACAAGGATGATGTCATCAGTGATGTCATTTGAGATGTCTTCAGTGATGTCATGAGTGATGTCACTGACCATGTCATCAGCAGTGCATTGCGGGCGCGCGAGTTATAGTTAGCTGAACTAACTATAACGGGGGAATTTCAATGGTTTTGTACGAGTGACAAGTCCAGCTAACTATAACGCCCCTGAAACATTTGTTTTTTTCAGTGAATTTCAAAGGTTTTTTAAATGCTAATTTCTAACTATGCCTACAGAGATAGGACATGTGAAGAAAGAAGAAAAAACGCACAGAAAGAAAAAAAAGAAATGCAGAAATAAGCAACAGAAGTCCTCAAAGACGAAGAAAAGTGCAGGAAGAAGGATAACGTGCAGAAAGAACAAACAGAAGAGCAGAAAGAAGCCTTGTTGCAAAATCATCCTGTACCCTCAACTTTTTCAGACGGATACTGGTGTTCACTGAGTCTGACTAACCAGTCCTAAAGCCAGTGCTATGTTAAAAGACACTCAGAATACAGTGAAAACACCTACATACACTAGGGAACACTATGCGTTGGGGTCCCCCTGTGATCAGCATGACCTCCTCTGTAAGCCCCTAGTATATAATAGGGCAGGGGATTAAAACTACCTCTTAAAACGCGTCACAGGGCGTGTTTGCACATGTCACCTCAGGCCCCGTCCCCTCACTTCCCCACTGTGTAAACACGCCCTGTGGCTGTTTTAAGTTGGGAGATTAAGTCCCATTGAATCCTGAGGGTCCCTAGGGTCCAACTAGACCACTAGGTACCTCCAGTTAGCGCCACAGAGCTGCATTGCAGAGAGATGTAAAAAGGGGCACGGCCTAGACCACCTCTCTGCAACGCAGCGCAGTGGCGCTTACTGGAAGCACCTGGTGGGCTAGTTGGCCCCCAGGGTCCCTCAGGATTGAAGGGGAATTATTTCCCCAACTTAAAACGCGCCACAGGGCTTGTTTACACACGTTAACTCAGGCCCCGTCCCCTCCCCTCACCACTGTGTAAACACGCCCTGTGGCCGTTTTTAGTTGTGAGATTAAGTTTATTTGAATCCTGAGGGTCCCTAGGGTCCAACTAGCCCACTAGGTACCTCCAGTAAGCGCCACAGAGCTGCATTGCAGAGAGGTGTAAAAAGTGGCACGGCCTGGCCCACCTCTCTGCAACGCAGGTCAGTGGCGCTTACTGGAAGCACCTGGTGGGCTAGTTAGCCCCCAGGGGCCCTCAGGATTGAAGGGGAATTATTTCCCCAACTTAAAACGTGCCAAAGGGCGTGTTTGCACATGTCACCTCAGGCCCTGTCCCCTCCCTTCCCCACTGTGTAAACACGCCCTGTGGCCATTTTTTAAGTTGGGTGATTAAGTCCCCTTGAATCCTGATGGTCCCTAGGGGCAAAATAGCCCACTAGGTACGTCCAGTAAGCGCCATTGCACATTGGTGTAAAAAGGGGCACGTCCTGCACCACCTCTCTGCAACGCAGAGCAGTGGCGCTTACTGGAAGCACCTGGTGGGCTAGTTGGCCCCCAGGGTCCCTCAGGATTGAAAGGGAATTATTTCCCCAACTTAAAACGTGCCAAAGGGAGTGTTTGCACACGTCATCTCATGCCCCGTCCCCTCCCTTCACCAATGTGTAAATGCGCCCTGTGGCCGTTCTAAGTTGAGAGATTAAGTCCCCTTGAATCCTAAGGGTCCCTAGGGTCAAACTAGCCCACTAGGTACCTCCAGTAAGCGCCACAGAGCTGCGTTGCATAGAGGTGTAAAAAGGGGCGTGGCCTCAGAACACCTGTCTGCAACGCAGCTCCCTGGTGCATACTGGAGATACCTGTTGGGCTAGTTGGCCCTCAGGGACCCTCAGTATTGAAGGGGAATTAATTCCCTAACTTACAACTGGCCAGGGGTGCGTTTGCAGAGTGCTGCAAGGAGGGGGCGTGGCCTGCGGCGCGATGCCGGTCTTTTATTTTTTAAAAATTTTTAAGAAGGAGGGCTTTGTGGCCCCCCTTCTTTTTCTAATTTGCTGGCCCTGGGGACCCCATCCCCCAGGGCCTGCACCCTAATTTCTTTTGTTGAAAATATAAATTTAGCCCTCCCAAGGCCTTAATCGGCCCCGGGGACCCCAACCCCCGGGTCATGGCCTTTTTTTTTAAATTCTTTAAGAGGGGGCTGCGTTGCCCCCCTCCTCAGGCCACTTATGGCCCCGGGGACCCCATTCCCCGGGGCCGGCTTTTTTTTTTATTATTTAAAAAAAATATATATTTATAGAAACACCTAGGACATGCTGGACAAACCGTATGTACCTATCACCATGACGATTCGCGTGATATTCATTAAAAGGCGACTATGCATAGAATGAATCCACATGGAATGTATTTACACCGCTAGTGAAGCTCTGACGTGTCTGACGCCCTACCGTGCCCAATCCCGGCGCCCCCGCCGGTGGGTACTCTCCAAGTAGACACCCTTGTCGTTTATTTATACAAACATGGGTAGCTATTGACGGGCACATTTAATATACACGCACACCAAGCCATTCAAAGGGGATTCGACAAAAATTCGACCAAACTAAGCAAGAAACCCCCCTCACGGTTAATAAAACAGACATCCAACGCCAGATGTGTAATACTTTTTATTTTACTCTCTGGAAAGGAGACGGACCTCACTTGAGAGTCACAGCGTGCTCCTGGCTGAGCCCAATGCCGTGTTACACCCACCAGTGCCCGCCGAGTGCCTCACACCTCTGTGTTGTATTCCACCAGCTAGTGCATATGCTATGACACTCTCTAGCCCATGTGCACTGTAACACCACCCCGTGAATATGTCATGCCACACTTGCCTTCGCACGGGTTTTATTGCCCCATCTAACGTGCCTTCCTCTATGCCTATGTTATAACGCACAGCGCTATGCCATACATATTATAATCTGGGATCCATATCTTTGTCAAAGTGCATATGCAACATTACACTCCCCAGCACATATTTTATATTACAACTTTAGAGACTAGTTAGGTTACACAACACTGCCCTGTGCATATTACACTCCAAGGCGCATATCGCATAGCACGCGCTAGTGCCTGTGCTATCTCGCGCTCTCCAATGAATCTGTCATTGTGCACAATGTATTGCATATTATATTTCACGCCCCGGTTCATCTTATATCACACTTTTTGGTGCATAGTTTATACCATATACTATATCTAATTTTCATTTTCAATTGTGCTCTCAGGACTATGTTCTATATAACACTGCGTCCACCTACCCTTTTCACGGGCATTACATTTTGCGATGGGGAGTGGAGGGTCAGGGGGTGTTTCTGCCAAGTGAGCCCGGAGTCACAGTCACAAACGTCCTCTTCTTCCTGAATGAAAGTGAGATTATGCTGCATACTTGTTCATATTTTAAGTAGTTCGCACAGATACACATTTTAAAAACAATAAAGTTCCTAATACCCTCCTTCTCTGAACAGTTAGCTTTCTGCCCCATCCACCTCCTCCCTATCCTCTGTTGTCTGAATCCATGGACTAGCCTCCTCCCTCCTGCCATGCATGGTCTGATGTGCTGCCACTGCCCTCCATTTAGCATGATGTACCAGTTCACTCCTCCTGCCCTCCATTGCCCAATTCTATGACCCATCATTGACCTCCTGCTTAGCCTCTGTGCTTAGCTTGCTGCCCCTATTCTCCTTCCCCCTGCCCTCCGATGTCTTTGTGCATGCCCATCCTTTTTGCCCACCATGTTCCATGGACCTGCCACTCCTATCTACTCCTGAGTGTTCTGTTGAGCTGCCTCTCCCCTCCCACCTGCCTAGCATTGTCAGATGACTGTAACCTGTTCCTGCCACTTCCACCCTGCCTGTCCACATGCCATGCCCCTATCCCCTTCTTCCTGTCCACCATGGTCCATTTTACTGCCACACCCTTCTGCCCTCCCTGGTCTGTTGTGCTGCAACTGCTCCTCCTGCCTACCCCGCACGGTCTGTTGTGAGGCCCCTTCCCCTGAACTCTCTTGTCTGTGCCCAGGTCCTGACCCTCCCTTCTTTCCTCCATGGTCCTTTGTGCATGCCCCTGCACCCTCCTTCTTGCCCATCATAGCCATTGTGCTGCCACTAACCCTCCTGCTTGCCATGCATGGTCTTCTGTGCTGACATGCCACTCCCATCTTCCCTGCATGGTCCTGTCCCCTCCCTATTGCTTTCTATGTATTGTTGTGCTACACTCCCGTTCCGCATGCGCTGTGTGGTGTATTGTGCTGCTGCAAACCCTGATGCCTGCCCTGTAGGGTCAGATTGGTGCACCTCTCCATGTCCCTCCTGTCCTCTGTTATCCGAGTCCATGTCCCTACCCCAATTCCTCCTGCCTACCATGATCCAATGTACCATACTTGCGAACATTTTGAAAAAAAACTGGGGTATTGATTTTCCCCTTTGAGTTACATTGAAAAAGGGAAGATTGTAGACAGGAGACAGATCAAATAAAGCCCATTTGAGCTTAAAAACATTGGACGTTTCCTGGCTGAAACGGGTCTGTTGGCATGTATGGTTGTACTACCACTGCCTCTTCCTTCTGCCCACAATGGTCTATTATATTACCACAGCCTCTCTTGCCAGTCCTGTATTGTTGGTTTGTTGCCCCTGCCCCCCTTTTCACTGCCCTCCATAGTCTGTTGTGATGCCACTGCCCTTCCTGCCTGCCCAGTGTGATCAAATTGTTGCCTCTGCGCTCTCCTACCTGCCTTCAATTTTCAGAGTCCGTGCAGCAGGTCTCTGCCTCTCAACAGTATCCCAATGAACAACTAGATTGCTAACATTCTATATTTATTACAAAAGTGTGGAACGCCTGACGTCATCTTGATGTAATCAAAACTGTAATACCTAGAGTATTTCCTTTAGAAATTACATATATGAGAGGGTCTTATTTGCATCAAAATTATGGTTAGTGCTCTAAAAAACTAAAATGAGGACATATTTTCTGAGTTTTCAAATAGCGACAAAGAACTTTTAAATTATTTGTAATCTTTATGTTTTTTTATCCAGTTGACCACTTGATTAAATGTTGCACCTAGGGGAGAGGCTGTGCTATTACTTCCAGAGCTGCAGACTTTGCAACTGGGGAACCAGGTTGGAGTTTCTGCTTCAGCTCAACATTCTGTGATTCTGGTCAAACCACTTAATCTCCCCATGTTTACAACCAAAATGAATTTGATCTTGTGTGATGTAACCAATGCTCATGTAAAGCACTCCAATACCTGACAAGTCTGCACTATATAAATCTGCATATACACAAAAAATAACTGTTTTGCACACTTCTGTCATTGGGCTACATGTGGGCTACATCTGGGTGATATTTGTGCTGCATTTGGGCTCTTTTGTCTCTGGTGGCCATCTTGGGAGATTTATTTGTTATGAAGTTTCCTAATTTCCTCATTTACTGCAGTCTCCTCAGTAGGAAATGCTTTCAGCTTTTTACTTTGATTCCATGAAGAAGGTATTCAGATATGTCACACATTTGCCATAAATTCTGAATGTTAGCACTCTAGTTGCTCATTAGATCACTGTAGTAAAGCTACTGCTCACCAGGGAAGTCTGCTGCTGGTATTCAAAGTGCATGTTTCAGTCTGCATGTCAGATTTTTTTTATGAAATAGAAGAGGATTTGAGAAGTCAAAATGTGCCCTAATTTTTCTTTCTGCAGCACTAATCATAATTTCTATGGCAAAATGAACCCCCTCATTTTGTTCCTTTGTAAATTAAATGTTTTAAGTGTTATCACTTTATTCCAATCAAGATGGCTTCAGGTGTGCCATACTTTTGTCATAAGTAATACTGTTAGCGCTCTAGTTGTTCGTTAGAACACTCTGGGGCATTCTGTCATTGGGCTATACTTGGGCTACATCTGGGTGATATTTGGGCTACATTTGGGCTCTTTTGTCTCTGGTGGCCATTTTGGGAGACTTATTTGTTATGATGTTTCCTAATTTCCTCATTTACTACAGTCTCCTCAGTAGGTAATACTTTCAGTTTTTTACTTTGATTCCATCAAGAAGGCATTCAGATGTGTCACACATTTGCCATAAATTCAGAATGTTAGCACTCTAGTTGCTTATTAGATCACTGTAGTAAAGCTACTGCTCACCAGGGAAGTCTGCTGCTGGTATTGAAAGTGCATGTTTCAGTCTGCATGTCAGAATTTTTTGATGTAATAGAAGGGGATTTGAGAAGTCACTCAAAATGTGCCCTAATTTTTCTTTCTGCAGCACTAATCATACTTTCTATGGCAAAATGAACCCCCTCATTTTGTTCCTTTTTAAATTAAATGTTTTAAGAGTTACCACTTTATTCCAACCAAGATGGCTTCAGGTGTGCCATACGTTTGTCATAAGTAGGACTGTTAGCGCTCTAGTTGTTCTTTAGAACACTCTGGGAAGCTGCAGTAGAACACAAAGGAATCAACTGACAGTCTCTGCCCTTGTTGGATGTACATGTTTTACTGAGAATGTCAGACTTCATTCTCACATGACTGAGAAAGATAATGTGAATTTACAGAAAACATGCACTCAGTTTAGCTTATAGATCACCTTCCAAACCTCTGTGGGAAAAGCATGAGAAAATAGTTTTCTCTCAAACATGATTCATGATTTCACAGCAGAAGGCTTTTTTCACATGGTAAAATCACCTTAGAACACACCACAATTCCTAAAATGAGTATGGTACCATCATCAAATGATTTATAATGTAACTAAAGTCTTAAAACCTTCTATTAACTGCAATGCTTTTTAATGAGGTGCTATAATGTATATTGGTCCCAAGATGGCTGCCAACTCTTCTTGGATGAAGTTCTGACAGCCAATCATATCTCACGATGAGATGTGTGGTTAGGCTCCACCCAGATATATATGTGATTTTACTTTTGATTTTCTCAGGAACTACTGAACGGATTTACACCATTTAAGCAAAAGGCACGAGTCTGAACTGAGGACTACCTCTTTGCAAATTTGATGTAATTCCGTTCAGCACTTCGGGCTGTAGCTGCGTCAACAGGTCCTATGGGAAAATGCATGGAGAAAATGCGTTTTGGGACCCCCCTTTTTTCTCGGCCCCCGCTTGGCGAATTACCATGAAATTTTCAGGATAGGAGCGGACCAGAGCTGGCCAAAAGTTTGGAAAATTTTGCAAAGATTCATCAATCGACGCCAACGTTATTCCATATAGAATGTTGCGGATTGCCTATGAAAAATAGGTCCTAACTATAACTACCTACTGGTGACTGCCAGTAGGTAATATATATATATATATATATATATATATATATATATATATATATATTTTTTTTTTTTCACTGAAAAAACCATAGTTAGCTGGACATTTCCCTCATACAAAACCCTAGAAATTCCCCCGTTATAGTTAGTTCAGATGACATCACATATTACATCATTCATGACATGGTCAGTGACATCACTCATAACATCATTGATGACATCTCAAATGACATCACTGATGACATCACTGATGACATCATCCTTGTAATAGAGTGGCAGACCTCCTCTCACCCTAATATAACCTTTGATACACACATTCAAAAATAGAAACTAAAATGTTCAAAACATACCAATATCAGTTACAACAACCTATTCAGTAATTCTAAGATCCACATACACATCCACTCATTCACCAACAGTCCTATGCAGTCACTCATACATGTACTCACTCATCATATGTACTCATGCACTTATACATCCTGTTACACAATGCCACTCATCCATAGAGTTACTCACACACATAGTTACTCATGCTAATAAAGAATCAAACATCCATTTACTTGCATATACAGTTATACACACACCACCACACTTACTTCTACAGAAACGTACACATACTTAGTCTTTTAAACAGTCACTTATAGAAACACATGCTTATTCATACAGGAACTCTTCCAATCTCTCACTCTCACATATACTCACTTATATACACCAATAGTCACATATACTAGTTTAAAACATATGTAGTTACTCATAAAGACACTATTGAGACAGTCATTCACTCACTAACACACCCATACACACACTCATCCACCCATACAGTCCTGCACACATGCTGTCTTCAACACATACAGACAGTGAGTCACTCATTCATGCACCTATGAACTACGTAATACCCCCCACCGAACCATACAGACACTCAGATACTCATATTGATACTCAAAAAACTAACCAATAACCTATATAGACACTCATGTAGCTACTCACCAACCCATGCAGCCACTTATACACAAAGTGAGAGACTGATACAGATATTTACATATTGAAACATCACTCACTAAGCCATGTATTCACTAAGATGCACTTAATCAGTCAGTTACACATTTAATTTTTCAAAAACAAATCATCCATTTAGACACTTATATACCCATTTATTCTTTTATCGACCTTGAGATATACATATATAAAACATATTTAATTTTCAGAAAAACACACATTCACTGGATGATGTCATCAGTGGTGTCATCAGTGATGTCATTTGAGATGTCATCAGTGATGTCATGAGTGATCTCACTGACCATGTCCTGAGTGATGTAATATGTGACGTCATCAGCAGTGCATTGTGGGGGCGCGAGTTATAGTTAGCTGAACTAACTATAACGGGGGAATTTCTAGGGTTTTGTATGAGGGAAATGTCCAGCTAACTATAACGCCCCTGAAACCTATGGCTTTTTCAGTGAATTTCTAAGGTTTTTTAAATGCCAATTCCTAACTATAATGTGCATGAAACCTATGGTTTTTTCAGTGAATATATATATATATACACATATCTATATATTTTACATTTTTATCACGTGTCACCTTCATCTTGGGTTATTTAATTCACCACACTGCGTAAAGATTATTTTTTTCTTTTCTCTTGGGGTACACTAAACTGGGCAGCATACAGCATGGATATATATGGGTGGAAATCAACTCCTGTATTAACAGTACACTAGTCCCTTCTTCGGTGGAGCCCAACACATATTATGCAAACCTGAGCTCTAGGGAATAACGGTGGCACACACACACCTATTCCAGTATACATATGAAGAGTGCCTGAGTTCGAGAGAGCAACGGGGACATGTGATGCAGCGGAGTTTGCCAGTTGTACACACACACACACATACATACACACAACTCTCATTTGGACCCACATACATTTCATACATTCAATGAGCTAGCAAATATCCGCTGTTCATCAATTTTGATATACCTTAGAGATCTTGTACACCAGTATCATTACCATTCCCTGTCTCTTTAAGTAAATGTACTTTAGTCGATAGATGTAATTGTAGATTAGAATAGGGAGGAAATAATAACACATGTAACCTTTATTTAAAGAACCACAGACTCAAAATGATTTTTAAAGATTTATCTAAATTAATAGATTTGTGAGTCAGGCCAGAACACACGTAGACACACTAAAATTCTCCATCAGGAATAATAGTACAGTTAGCTTAGAGTCAATTCACAGTGGTAAACTCTCGCGATGACAGTACCTGAGGAGAGGAAACAGAGAGCAAATACAGAGCATTACCCCACAGGACTATAAGTACCTAGAACGGTGTGAGGGCCTGGATATCAGAGTATCAAAGATTCAGGACAGGTTCAGGACCGGGAAGGTGACCTCTTCTAATGCAATGCCAGCATTGCACCCCTCTCTGGTGCTACTCTCTCTGGCTCAGGCTCGTCTGGACCCCATCCTAGATGTGCCTCCTCGGTTGTTCTGTGATTCTTCCCTAGTGTTGTATTCTTGGATCAGCTTGCAGCGATTCGGGCAGCATCTCAGCATAGCATCAGCATGTGCGGCATCAAGTGTGTCTAACTAACTAAACTTACCTCTGTTATACCAATTTGAGTGTATGATCCACTTCCAAATGTTTCAATTCTATGTACACCCCTCAATTTGATTGGGCCAGGCAGTGGGGTGAGGATATCACACCATAGTAAGTGCAATAATTTTCTTTAGTTCTATTGTCTAATACCCCTCCCCTTAAACTTAATACCCACAAGCTTTATTCCCACAAGCATTTCATATATGGATTGATAATTTTGAAGTACAATGTTTTGGCTTCTTCCCTTTGCAGGTTCAAGAGTTTAGCTTCCCATGTCCTTTCTGGGCACATGTTCTTGGCAGAAGTTCAATGACATCACTAGTCTCAGGACAAGGATTCAGTGCGCATGTGTAGTTGTCGCAAAGGAATAAGGACATCAGTCACCCTCCAAGGCCCAAATACGAACTATTAATAAAGTCAGAGAAAAACATGTTAGAATACGAAATTAAATGAATTCACTGTATACCACTTACTTCTACTCTAACCCCATTTACTTAATATATCTTTTGCATTAATAGCTTAGTAAAACTTGCACGGGTTAGTTTCAGCATGGCATGTGCGTTAATGCGAGGGTTTCGAGCAGCCATGTTAAAAGCTATTGCGCAGCTGTAAAGATTTCCCAGCAAGCGACAGAAACATCATTACTACGTAGATGCAGTAGACGCATGCGCAGAAGAGTTCCCGCGTTTTCGGCAGCCATTTTAAGGACACTCGGGTTACTGGTTAATAAAGCACATAGAAAAGCTTCCCCTAGATACAGTATGTAAAATTGTGGTGCAACATTAGTACAAACAAACATGTTGCTTACATTGTTACATGTTATTCGAGAGGATTGCATACAAGCAAGTCTCTTTTATACGAAACCTTGCTCCATCAATCCCCTCTCTGATGGCATTTTATGCCATCACTAGCTTCCATCAATAAATGAGATGCCAACTTTAGCATTCTACCATTTTGATTTCTTCCAATCTTTCATTCCTTCCTTTACCTTTTTTAAATTGTGATCCCTTCATTCTTTTGTAGATTTTTCCTTTCAATTCTTCAAGTCGTATTTCGTCTAATTTTCTTTTCCTACATTTCTCATTCACTTCGTACCCCTTTCTCTTCCCACTACATTTGTGGCAACACATTATTATCAGAAGTAACAAAGTTATGCCCATGATTGGTATTAATATTTGACCTAAAATATCTTTACCTATGTTAGAAAACCAACCGCCTATAGCGGAAAAACTATTAGTTATTTACTTCCATACACTGTCAACCTCCAGTGGTTTCAGTTCTTCTTCCAAATATGTAATATTTTTAATATATCCTCCAATTTCTACACTTTTATCAGGAATATAAGTGCAACAATGTTGCGCTTTCAACATTTTACAGACTCCACCCACTTTTGCTAATAAGATATCAAGGGCAAGTCGATTTTGCAAAACCTCCAGCAGTGTCAGTAGATAACCGATCAACTACTGTAGACAATTGACAGATTTTTTAAAGAATTTAGCAGAACCAACACTGAAGCTATCAATGCACCAAATATGTCACCTACTATTTCAGAAAAACTAGCTATTTTATATCAGGTTAGTCCGTTATTGTCATCATTGCTTCCAGTGATTCTTTTAACATGATAGACTTTAGGGAATACTATTCCAAAATAGCAACTCCCGTACCAATGATCAGTCAGACTAAAGTAGGCTTTATTTCCACAAATATAATATATTCCAGGAAATACTGTATCAGTTACCCCCTTTAGTCCCCAACCACCAATTACTAAGAAGTTATGTTCACACTCATTGGAACCAATAAATGTGTTGTTATATTCTGTTTTTAATCTATGGAGACAGATTTTCCCTTTCTTTTCAAAATCCAGGGTCATAGCGGCATGAGTCTTGCCAGTTACCAAAATGTCTTCCTTCTCAGCCCATTTAGGTATCTGAGGTTTCGGTTCAGAGGCCCTTCTTTGCAAATCCTGTCTCCTCTGTTCTACTAAATTCAAAAATATATTTTCTAATTCGTGTAACCTACATGTTAAATTGCATTTGTGTGCATCAGCTATATCTATTGCTTTCATTGTTAGAAAATTTTCACCCATGAATTGTGAGTCTCTAGTACTAAGGACGGGGTTCATGCTCTTTCGCATAGGGACCTCTGAAAATATTACATCTACATTTGAATAATAATACTGTAGTTTTCTAGTTCTATAAAATGAACTAGCCAATACACTACATGAAATACCATATGTCAAAGGTAAGTGATGATAAGTTACCCCTTCAGCTACTGAGGTTGCAATTTCATTCAAACATAACAATCACTAACTTCCATTGTTTCTACATAATGTACTAATAGATTTACAAATACATTTAAATCAGTTTTGTTTTTATTCACAGTGTGGTACAAATCGAACTCATCCGGTGTTTCTAAGTCTACTCTATCTCCTTTAGGGCCATATGTAGGTAGGGACCCATTTACCACTTCATAAATACCGAATTTTACCGATTCGGTATTTATGAAGTGGTAAATGATATGTAGCTAATGAGTCGGTATTATTTACCGATTCGGTAAAAGTCGGTAATTACCGAATCGGTATTTACCGATTCGGTAATGAGGCATACCTTCCCATTGATGGGAAGGTATGCCTCATTACCGAATCGGTAAATACCGATTCGGTAATTAGGGGAACACATGCAAGGGTGGCAGGGTGTCACATTGACACCCTGTTGCACCCCTGAGACGGCCATGTGTGCACATGTGGCACACATACATGCCCTAAGGGCATGTATGTCTGCCACATTGCACACGTCTAAGCGCTTTAAAACGCTTACACACATCCATTCATTATTTACCACCAACTAATAGTTGGTGGTAAATACCGACTCCAAAACACACACACACACTCCCCCTACATCTCATTTTTGTAATCGGAATTTACCGAATCGGTAAAATTACCGATTCGGTAATTTTACCGATTCTGTAAATTACCGAATACAAAAATGATCTCCCTACATACCAAAAGCCAAAATACCGGTCGGTAACGGTATAATTACCGAAAATCGGCCGTTACCGACCGGTATTTGGCTTCCTACATGAGGCCCTTAATGTTTGCCACCTTTGTATGTGTTTTAGTACTATTCAGTTTGTTTGTAATCATTAAATAGGGAATAGCTAATGCTAATATTACCCACACTATGAAGACTAATAATAGGCTACATATACAGATCCTACAGCACTTCGTTATACAGCTTTGTTTTGGGCTTCCAGTAAATTTATTATCAGACTTTTTTGGACAAGAAGATTGTCTCTTCTTTAATTCAGAAACTTGGTATGAGATAACACCTGAAGTGTCTTCTTTTCTTTCAAGTTGGTCTCACTTCCTCATCAATTCGTTCAACATTCAGTTCTTCGTCACTTTCTTCATTTATGTCGAGATTTTCCAAATCTTCAAGAATGACATATGTCAATTCAGGTCCCTTGAACTTGCTATTCAATGTCTTCAATTTTTAACTCCTCTGTTTTGGAGTTTCAATGGAAGGTCCAGATTGGCTGGATATTTCGTTTACTTGATCAGGTTCTTCACTGATTGTCTTAAGGCGGTATTTCAGTCTCTTGATAATCCTTGGCCAGTTATCACCTTTTCGGCTTTTCTTAGCTCTCACTGCACTGTCTATTTCTACAAGGCTTCTTTTATTTTATTTTATTTGTGGCACAATTTGATCATCATCGTCTTCAGATTTTCTCTCTATCTGACCTTGTCCAGGGCTTATTGTTTTGGCCTGTTCTGCCTGGATATGTTCATCTACCTCAATCTGACCCTGTTCAGGATTTGTGATGTTTGGGTTTTCTTCTATATCCTGAACCTGTGTTTCTATGCCTCTATGATCCTGTTCAGGTCTTCTTACCCCTTGTCTTTCTTCTGCCTAAATGTTTCCTCTAAAACCTACCTGTCCCTCCTCAGACTCAGGAATAAGGCTTTGATTTTCTTCTGTCTGAGTATATTGTTCTCTCCTTAACTGTTCCTGCTCAGGTTCCCTAATAGTTGTATCCCTACTCTCCTGAGCAAGTTCTTCTATACCTGACTGATTCTCACTTTTTCCCTGTCTTTCTAACTGCGTTTGACTTCTAGTTTTTACATATATTTCAGGCACCTCCACCACTGGGATCCAGTCGTCCTGATAGGTACTTGGTTGTTCTTGGGCAGCTACTTCAGGATCTTCTATAGGAGATTCTTCAGCTGCACAACCTTCAGCAACTTCAACTGCTCGCGTCATTTGAAAACCTTCTTCCTCAGGAGCTGGTACCCTTTTTGTATGACTTGCATGAATCCAATTAGGCAATCCTGCACATTTTACAGCTGTTGAGGTAGTTAGTATAATCTGATGTGGTTTGTCCCACCTTGGTGCTAGGCACGATTCTCAAGTGTGATTCTTCACAGCTAACCAGTCACCGGGATTCAGATCATGCGCTTGGCTCAGCTGTCTGTTCACTGCGTCTTCCCCAACCTGATGAGAAATAGAATGCACTCTGTCAGCCAACTCTTTGCAATACTCCAAATCCAAGTCATCAGTTATATTCAACAACTTGTGTCCTGGTACACATGCTTGTCTCATTGCTCTTCCCATGAGTATTTCATGGGGATTCAATCCAGTATTTTTGTCAGGAATACTTCGGAGTCCCATCATAACAAGAGGTAAAGCATCAGGCCATTCCAGTGGGGTGGATGCACACACCTTTCCGAGTCTTGACTTGATTGTGCCATATAATTGTTCTACAACCCCAGAATTCTCTGGGCGGTAAGCGCAGTGCAATATGTGTTCGACTTTGAATGCTTCACAAATTAGTCGATTTATTTCATTATTAAAATGTGACCCTCTATCTGATTAAATTGTTACTAGAAAACCAAATCTAGGGATGAGTTCTCTTAATAAAAGTTTGGCCACAGTCAAGCTGTCATTTCTTCGGGTCGGGTATGCTTCCACCCACTTTGGGAATAAACAAACTATGACAAGTACGTATTTCAACCCTCGACAAGCAGGCAGTTGATTAAAATCTAGTTGAAGTCTTACAAAGGGACCTTCTGCCTTTCAAATCTTTCCCATACTAACCATGGTTTTCCTACCAGGATTCATTTGTTGGCATGTTAAGCATCTTTGGCAAAGACTCTCTGCTACATTCCTGACTTTTGTGTTAAACCAATCTTGTCTGAAAAGTCGAATCCTAGCATCTCTGCCTACGTGTGTGTCTCCATTACACATCCTAGCCATAGGTGCAAACATACTGTCTGGCATTACTGGTCTGCCATCATAACAAACCCACACACCATCTTCTGCCCTTCTTTGACATCCTATTTTCACCCACTCTTCCTTCTCTCTCATTTCTACAGCATCCTGAAGATCTTTTACCTCCTCCCAGGTCCCCACTCCTGCAAGTAGCATAAGTTGGCAGCTGATTCCACAAGTTTTGATTTTCTTATGTAATGCAATTTTATGTCTTGCGCAGTGCTGGGCAACCTTGTCAGCAAATCGATTACCGGCTGTCACATAGTCATCTCCTGATTGGTGAGCAGCACACTTAACCACTGCTACCTCTTTTGGTAATTGAATTGCCTCAATTAGTTCTCTCACAAAATTTCCATTTTTAATGGGAGTTCTCGAAGAAGTCAGGAAATCCCTCTGTATCCATAGCTGGCCAAAATCATGCACGACCCCATAACCATATTGGCTATCAGTAAATATGGTTTGCCTCCAATTTTCCCCAATTGTGCATGCTTTAATTAAAGCGATTAATTTGGTTACTTGTGCAGATCTGACTTCTGGTAAATAGGATGCTTCGACTGTTCCAGCCAATGTACACACAGCGTAAGCAGCACTTAATTCTCCCTCCTCGTGTCGCATGCATGAGCCATCTACAAATAGCTCATGATCTGCATTTTTCAGAGGTTCTTCTTGTGTGTCAGGACGTGGTTTGGTGCTAAGTTCAGTCATGTCAAGACATTCATGTTTGACCTCATCTTTCACCTCTTCTTGGTATGGATCAGGTAGTAAGGTGTCCGGATTGAGAACAGTACACCTGACTATAGTCACGTTTTCAGCCCCCACTATTATTCTCTAGTATTTGGTTAGCCTACTGGGAGTGAGATACTGCGTTCGGGTTTTGGTCAGCAAAATCACAACTGAATGGGGAACGTACACCTTTGCAGGGTGTCCCATCACAATTGACTCACTCTGTTCTATGCTCACACAAGTTGCAGCTACAGCTTTCAGACAACCTGACAATGCACATGCCACAGGGTCTAGAGTAGCAGAAAAATATGCCACTGGTCTTAGCATCAATCCATGTCTCTGTGTCAGGACTGAGAGTGCACAATTATCTCTCTCATAGCAGAACAATGCAAATTCTTTTGTGTAGTCTGGCATTCCCAAAGCAGGTGCTTCGCACAAACAATTTTGTAATTTTATAAACGATTCCATGCTTTCATCATCCCACTGTATGGGGTCCTTTGCTCTCTTTTTGGTCATCTGTATCAGGGGTTTGGCCAGTAAAGAAAACCCTACAATCCACTGCCTGAAAAAAATCCCACGACCCCAATAAACATTCTTATTTCTCTTTGGGTTTGTGGCAACTGCATTTGTCTTATCATTCTGATTCTTTCTGAGGTCACCTTTCTAGTTCCTCTCTCTATTTGATATCCCAGGTATTTGACTGAGTATTTACAAAATTGAAGTTTCTCGGGGGACACTTTGTGTCCACCTTTTACCAGGTGATTTAGCAATACAATTGAATCAGTGACACAGTCATCTCGAGTGTTCAACGCAACCAATAGGTCGTCAATGTATTGCATCAGGACTGATTCTCTGGGCAATGCAAGAGATTCAAGACTTCTCGTGAGAATCTGATTAAAGATTGAAGGACTTTCAGTGTACCCTGGAGGCACACGATTCCACGCGTAAACATGCTCCTCGAATTTAAATGAAAATAAAAACTGACTATCTGGATGCAATGGAATAGAAAAGAATGCATGACATAAATCAATTACTGTGAACCGACCTGCTTTCCATGGTATCTGGTAAAGAATCACAGCTGGGTTGAGCACTACTGGACAACATGGTACAACACTTTTATGAATTTATTTTCAGGTCCTGAACCACCCTATATTTCCAGTTAGGTTTCTTGATGCCAATTATAGGTGAGTTACAAGGGCTACTCAGTATTTCTTTCAAAATGCCTTGTTCAACTAATCGCTCAATCTCTTCTGCAACGCCTGCCTTTATTTCAGGACTCATTTTGTATTGTCGAGTATTTGGGTAAATTGCACCTTCTTTCTCTGTCACTTTTACGGTATCTACATTCACCATTAATCCTATTTCTTTTCCAGTAAAATCCCATATCTCTGAATTTACAGTCAGTTTGACTTCAGCAGGTAATTCCACTTTTGTTATCATTGAATACATTTCATTTATTTCTGTTCCTTCTTTAGCTTACATGAACTTGTAAACTCTATCTTCATCTGGGGTTTGTATTGCGACACCATCCGGGGTGCAATATATGGTGCAATTCATTTTGCACAATAAGTCCCTTCCAAGCAAGTTTACAGGACTTGAGTCACAAACTACAAATTAGTGCATTTCTTTAAAATTACCGATTCGCACCTCCATGGGTTCTGTGATCGGGGTTCTGATCTGTTTGTTTTCGAGACACCTACTACTTGGATGGCTTCACCCGAGAGGGTCAGGTTAGGAATGTCTGCTGTTCTCACAGTAGACCTG
This sequence comes from Triturus cristatus, assembly GCF_964204655.1. Lineage (NCBI taxonomy): Eukaryota > Metazoa > Chordata > Amphibia > Caudata > Salamandridae > Triturus > Triturus cristatus. The sequence goes on along the minus strand of NC_140594.1, from coordinate 701,253,535 downwards.
GTAGCACCAGTGTACAACAAGAAAGTGATATAATTTCCTTCTAGTTTACCTTCTACGTATGGACCCGACTGATCTACCGGTAGGGATGCGCCAAGTACGCACTCCCCTTCCTCCCCCCTCAGGCACCGTCATTCCTGCTCATAATTGAGAATTGGGTCCTGCAAAAGAAACTGCGAGGTTGCAACATTTTTCTTACCATTTCCTTCTGGGAATCCGGTATCCACACTGTACTTGGCTTGACTCACAAAATTTGGCCTAGGGGCAGGTGGCAATTGACTCTGAAGATCTATACCCTGTTGCGCGTGACTCATTAACACCTCATTCTGCGTCTGTGGATTTAAATTTTGATTTGGGCCATTTTTAACTTGATTGAATTTAAACTCGTTTTTCCAATGCCCCAACTTCTCGCACCCGTGACAGGGAAACCTTTTCTTTGCCTCTTCCCGATTCAACCTTCCCTGAGGTCTTCCCCCATTATTGTAATTTTGACCTTGTACCCTTCCTTGATTCTCTGATTGTTTATTCAATTGAAGCTCTTGCTGTTCAGCTAATTTTACTTGAGCCCACATTACTTTTTCTTCTAAGGCTTTTCGTCTGTTATCAATTTCATCCCCACAATATTTGGCATACTTTAAAATTTCGTCTATGGGCTCTGATTGCCAACATAACATGTGCTGCTTTATCATTTGAGATATATCCATTCTTAACCCTGTCACAAATCGAAACACAAAATGAGTCATGTCCTTGTTCTCTATACTTTCAAACCCACTATACTGTTTGAACACCTGTAAAAGACGTTCGTAGTATGCATGTACAGTCTCATTTTTCTCTTAGGTTGTTCTGTCTATTTTTTCCAAATCAGTTTCTTTCGGGGGAATTTTACTCTACAGGAAAGTGATCACCAGGTGATATTTTTTCATTACATCTTCTGACGGGGCTCCTGTTTTTGAATCTCTTGGATACTCTTCACTATGCCAATCTACAGTAATTTTACACTCCGTCCACAAATCTGCGTGTACTACTATGTCAAACAGACCATCCAGATCTTTTAACAAAACCTTTGAAACTTTCAGAAACCTCTCAACTTGTCTGTACCACTCCACTGGTTTCTCTCTCATTTTAGGAAAATCATTTGTAAACAACAAAATATCCTGTCTAGTCCATGGTACATGTACGTACCCCCCTCCGGGTACTTCCCATATCGGATGCAACCTCTCAGCCTTTTCTGGTTCTCTCATTGCATATTCAGATGTTGTTCGATTTACCTGTGCTTCTTCCTTTTTCTTTGCCCACCTAACTTTCCATTTGTCAAGATCTCCAATTCTTGTAATAGAAATAATAACTCCCTGATCTGTAGTTTTCTTCCGGACATATTCATGTTTTCCAAATCTTTATCGGAAAATTCTGCTCTATACGGTTTTTGTAACACCTTTGACTTCCCTATATCAGTTCCCATTTCAGATGCCAGATTTGTCAACTTTTCATGAACTGTTTTTGTATTTTGGGTGATGCTTCTACAAATAAACAACAACTCTTCCTCACTGTAAGTGTTTAATCTGTCTAAACTCACATTTCCGGCTACCATTTCTTCCAATTCTACTCATAATTTGAAAATGTCTAATATTTTTGGCTTCTCTATTTCTTGAGTCCATCTCTCTAAATCTTCTAGGGTTACTATTGTGGCACTTCTGGTTCCTGTTGCGGTTTCTAGTCTAACTTCATTTGAACAACTGGGCAAATTCTCCTCGGTGTTTCCATTATTGATTCTCTTATGGGTAAATCCATTAATGATATTACTGATTCACATTCACTTGCTTGATCATTATTACCTTTTATTTTCTAGGTTCTATGCTTGGGGTAGGCATTACAGGAACTTTGGGATAGTTTGACTTTTCACAATACAATGGGACTACTGGGCCTATTGTTACTAGTATGGTCAATGCTTCAGGATGTGCGTTTATCTGAGCTATTTTCCGGATCAATTAATCTCTATTCTTATTTAACGCATCCTTTTCTTTTTCTTGAATTACCCTGTCTGTTGTTGTGTCATGTACTATTTGTGGAACCAAAGGTGTTCCTATCATCGGGGCACTAGGGGTCCTTCTATTGAATCCTTCATTATAAGGTGGAGGACTTTTCAGTAATATGTCTTTTAAATTTCATTCTTCCACTTCTCTGCTACCTGTCATAGTTAAGTGTTTGGTTTTCTCTGTACATTTGCCTCCTGTCTGCTCTTCTGATGTTAACACGGGATATAGGCCTTCTGACACCATGGCCTGTCTCCATTGTTTCATTTGACTATCTCTAGTTTCTTGGGGAAATTTTGGATAATATTTGCTTAAGGTTCTGTTACTTCGTGGTCTATCACGTTCAAAGGCTCCCATTTCCCATTCCCATTCTTCTAAAGCCTCATACTGGGTCAATCTAGGTCAGAGTTCTTAAGTTATACAGTATTCTCCCATTAAAGCTTCCGTACTCAGAAAATGCTAGTATTCCATCATCTTTTGTGTATTCTTCCCAATTTTCTAACCATACAGAGGTATGATAGCCTCTTTCCACCATCATGTATGATGCAGGCGTATTTGGGGGAGGAATGAGAATCCCTTCTCTACTCTTAATGGGTTTGTCCTTTTTAAAATAATTCTTAACCTTTTGCATAAATGACATCTTTCTCTTTTCTCCATACATTGCGTGCTTGTTCTTGTTAAGATACTGTCCATAAGCAAACCCTATAAATCTTCTGGACGAATCCCTGTTAATGTTGGATCGTACATGCAAACTCCACTATCTATTGTTATTCTTGGGATTTCTATTTTGGTGACCAATCAGGCGCTTGCTTTAATTATAATCTCTGGTGTGAATACCCCTGAGGCGGAAGCCGGGGGCTGTCCGAATGTTATATTGTTGTGCTGTGTAATTTTGCAGCTTTAGAATTTTAATCTTTGGAAGGCTAGTGGCGTGATTCCTGTTTATCTTAATTTTTGTTTACTGTGAACCGCAATTGCTAGCTTATACATCTGCATTTGCTATTTTAAAAAAAAACGTATTTTAATCGTTTTTAACCTATTTGCTCACCTGGCGCATAGACTCTTCAGTGTCCTCCTCACTCGTTTCCCTACCGGCAGAACTCCCTCCTCGCTCGGGACTCCTGCCATTGGGCCGAGCTGACGGCGGCCGCCATCTTGGGAGTAGGCCGGGGTAGCACGCTAGTTGCGGCTGCCTCCCGCCCTCCTGCATTACTTAAACCTCTCTTCAGACCTTTCGGCACAAACTCTGGTGTGAATACCCCTGAGGCGGAAGCCGGGGGCTGTCCGAATGTTATATTGTTGTGCTGTGTAATTTTGCAGCTTTAGAATTTTAATCTTTGGAAGGCTAGTGGCGTGATTCCTGTTTATCTTAATTTTTGTTTACTGTGAACCGCAATTGCTAGCTTATACATCTGCATTTGCTATTTTAAAAAAAAAACGTATTTTAATCGTTTTTAACCTATTTGCTCACCTGGCGCATAGACTCTTCAGTGTCCTCCTCACTCGTTTCCCTACCGGCAGAACTCCCTCCTCGCTCGGGACTCCTGCCATTGGGCCGAGCTGACGGCGGCCGCCATCTTGGGAGTAGGCCGGGGTAGCGCGCTAGTTGCGGCTGCCTCCCGCCCTCCTGCATTACTTAAACCTCTCTTCAGACCTTTCGGCACAAACTCTGGTGTGAATACCCCTGAGGCGGAAGCCGGGGGCTGTCCGAATGTTATATTGTTGTGCTGTGTAATTTTGCAGCTTTAGAATTTTAATCTTTGGAAGGCTAGTGGCGTGATTCCTGTTTATCCTAATTTTTGTTTACTGTGAACCGCAATTGCTAGCTTATACATCTGCATTTGCTATTTTAAAAAAAACATATTTTAATCGTTTTTAATCTATTTGCTCACCTGGCGCATAGACTCTTCAGTGTCCTCCTCACTCGTTTCCCTACCGGCAGAACTCCCTCCTCGCTCGGGACTCCTGCCATTGGGCCGAGCTGACGGCGGCCGCCATCTTGGGAGTAGGCCGGGGTAGCGCGCTAGTTGCGGCTGCCTCCCGCCCTCCTGCATTACATAAACCTCTCTTCAGACCTTTCGGCACAAACTCTGGTGTGAATACCCCTGAGGCGGAAGCCGGGGGCTGTCCGAATGTTATATTGTTGTGCTGTGTAATTTTGCAGCTTTAGAATTTTAATCTTTGGAAGGCTAGTGGCGTGATTCCTGTTTATCTTAATTTTTGTTTACTGTGAACCGCAATTGCTAGCTTATACATCTGCATTTGCTATTTTAAAAAAAAACGTATTTTAATCGTTTTTAACCTATTTGCTCACCTGGCGCATAGACTCTTCAGTGTCCTCCTCACTCGTTTCCCTACCGGCAGAACTCCCTCCTCGCTCGGGACTCCTGCCATTGGGCCGAGCTGACGGCGGCCGCCATCTTGGGAGTAGGCCGGGGTAGCGCACTAGTTGCGGCTGCCTCCCACCCTCCTCCTCCCGATAAAATGATCACTGCTCCTAGGCGGCGCAGCGGGCGGGCGCAGCGGGCGCGCCGGCGGCACGCCGAAGGCGCGCCAAAGGCAAGCCCGTCTGCGCCTGTCCGCGCCAGGACCGGGCCAAGGGCTACAACCCCTGCCCAAAACTCCCGCCAGGGACTACTTACCTATTCGAAATCTGCCCTGTTAGAACTACGTGCTACGTCTACTCCCCAATGCGTTCGCCATAATTTACGTAGACTGCAGATGGCTTCTGAACTCACTTGTCCTCACTGTAAAATCAGCATACATATAACCAATGGTAAGGTTAAAAAGAATACTACGACAACTATCACCACCACTAACTTCTCCATAGCTCTTATAAACGCCCGTTCTTTAGTAAAACACCGGCAAGAAATATCTGACCTCATCCTAGACAACAATCTAGACTGTCTCTTTGTCACGGAGACATGGACGGATGAGGCTTCCGACCCAGACATGGCAGTCGCTTCCCCTCCAGCTTACTCATCTTACCGGCAAGACCGAGTCGGAAAGCGTGGAGGGGGGCTAGCCATTATAGCCCGCGACGACATAACAGTGAGAGTGTCCCATATCCCTTCCAGCTCTTTTGAAGCTATCCAATTTGATCTTAAGCTCATTCCTTCATTTAACTTTAAAGGAGTGCTCTTATATCGCCCCCCAGGCCCCCGAACCGGTTTCCTTGCCGACATTGGCTCAACACTTGAAGCACTAGCAATCGAAGATTCTTTCACAGTGATGGGTGATATGAACTTCCACCTTGAGAACTCTTCCGATAATGACACCCACACCCTGATATCAGACATGGATATTCTGAGTCTTCAACAATTGGTGACCACCCCCACCCATAGGGCCGGTCATACCTTGGATGGTATCTTTTCCAATCTGGAAGGTTTAAGCATTGTAGACACCCTGCCCATGCTCTGGACAGATCACTTTGTTATCCTAATGAGGATCTCTGTTATGGCTAAGAGGAGCAGAAGAGAACCTGCCGTGAGACCACGACCTATTAAAGACTGGAATGATATCGATCATTTGGAGCTTACTGCTCTTCTAAATAGGACCCGACCGTGCCTCTCCATTGATCCCAATATAGCCACCTGCCAATATCAAGACTGGCTGAGCTCTGCCACAGACATTCTAGTCCCTACCAAACACCCCTCTAGAAACCGAACCACCCCGTCGGCCCCTTGGTTTACAGATGATCTGCGCAAACAGAAACAACTGTGCAGAAACAAGGAAAGGCATTGGCGCAGATCTTATAGTCCTGAAGACAGAGTCAGCTATAGGGAAGCATTAAGGCTGTATAAAGCCCTCATTGTCGAAACCAAGAAAAAGTTCTTTAGAGAACAGATTAATAATGCTAACAATTCTAGTAAAAAACTGTTCGAGATCACCAAAATCTTAGCGGGCAACCCCCCAGACTTAGCTCCACCTCCTTCTCAATCCCTCTGCGACTCCTTGGCTAAGTTCTTTTTTAACAAGGTCAACGATATTTACAAAGCATTCACTGATAAAACTACAACTCGGCCACTTATGCCCAATGGCATTACTCATGAGACTGTACTATCTCAGTTCACGGAGCTCGCCGAGACACAAATTAAGGACATCATTGCCACCATTAAATCTGGATCGGCATTAGACCCCTGCCCTCTCAGATTTATTCGTCCGGTAATGGACTGCTTGACCCCTGAGATCACTTCAATCTGCAACGCCATGTTTAGCACAGGGATCTACCCCAACTCACTAAAGAACACCCTGGTTAAACCCCTTTTAAAGAAAGCTAATCTGGATAAGGAACAACTAAAAAATTACCGTCCCATAGCTAATCTACCTTTTTTAGCCAAGGTAGCGGAGAAAGCCATGAATACACAACTCTCGCAGTTTCTAGAGAAGCACCAATCATTAGATAACACTCAATTTGGCTTCCGCAAATACCACGGCACAGAGACGGCCTTAATCAAAGCCACGGAGGATATACGAATGATTCGTGACTTGGGAGGAACAGCGATACTGATACTACTCGACTTATCTGCTGCGTTCGACACGGTCGACCATAAGATCTTGGTAGACCGTGTCGGAAAGATGGGCATTCACCACCTGGCACTGAATCTGCTTTCCTCCTTTCTAGCAGGGAGAACACAGGTGGTCACACTGGGGCAATTCCAATCTGACAAGTTATCACTGCCGTGTGGGGTCCCTCAAGGCTCATCCCTAAGCCCGACACTATTTAATATCTATGTGTCGGACTTGGCAACTGTCATCAAAGCCCATGGGATGGGCCTCACCTCATACGCAGATGATACACAACTGGTGCTGGCCATTAATGGCGATGGAGAGAGAATGGTAGGAAACTTCCAGGAGGGTTTACGGGCAATTGGGGACTGGATGGCCTCCAATTGCTTAAAACTAAACTCCGAAAAAACGGAGGTAGTCATCTTCGGACATCTTTCACCTTGCTGGTCAACTACTTGGTGGCCTCCCTCATATGGGACCCCCCCGAAACCAGTCACTTCTGTCAGAAACCTGGGAGTGATTTTTGATGAAAACCTGAACTTTATGGCCCACGCAAATAAAACAGCAGCGTCGGCCCACCATAAACTAAGGTTGATCAAAAAAATTCTGCCATTTTTACCAGCTGCTGCTGGAAAGACCTTGGTCAGTGCTCTGGTGTTGTCCTCCCTTGACTACTGTAATGGTCTGTTTATCAACGCTCAGGCCAAAGTGATCAACAAACTACAGTCAGTTCAGAATTGCGCAGCCCGTCTCCTGTCTGGTATCCCGAAATTCATGCCTATTTCAGAAACAATAAAAAATCTGCACTGGCTCAAGATCAATAACAGGATTAAATTCAAAACACTCTGTATCACATACAAAGCACTTCATAATCAGGGTCCGGACTTTTTGAAGTCCCATCTCCGGTATCACTCCTCCACTAGATCTCTCCGGTCTAACAACCTCAAATCTTTGCAGGTACCACGAACAAAAACTGTCACATGGGGCGATAGGCGCTTCCTGGTGGCTGCTCCCAGACTTTGGAATTCCTTACCTACCACCATCAAAGAAAGCACATCCTTGATGCTATTTCGCAGGAAATTAAAGACTTGGCTTTTTGATCAATAACAGCTGTCAACTAGCCTCTGTGGGTATCTCACGCCTTGTTTTCTCTAGCGCCGAGACGCCTACGGGCATTTGTTCGCGCTTTATAAATTTCAAAAATAAATAAAATAAATAAATAAATAATGATTCTCCAATACCAGCACGTTTTCTATGCTGAGGACCAATCAACTTCTCCTGTGCTCGCTCGCTTAGCCAATGCTTGCACGGCTTTTCTGTGGCGTCAGTATCACTCCTTACTACTGACCCCTCCTTTACAATTTCACATTAACTACACGCCTGCTGTTTCAACCAATCCCAGCGCGGCTCTCTGTGACGTCAGTGCAGCACCCTCAATTGACCCGTCCTTTACAACGTAATGCGAAAACTTATTTTTCTCACAAATTCACACAACTTTTCATTAATTTAACAACATAGAAACATTTGTTATTGTGTCTGACCCACTAATTCAAAAGAATAGTAAAATGTATTTCACTTCCGCTTACTCTTCACGCACTATGAGTAAAACCTTTCCGCTTACTCATCACACAAGCATCAAAGAACCTGCTATGCGCACGATATGCGTTGGGTACGTGTTTGGTGCGCGATTGCAATGTGACCGGTACGTGACTCCATGCCTATATGCGACACATACGATGCACGTTACGCGACGCTTGCTCGCTTCAGCGATGCGTCATGTGCGTGTATGATGCCGTGGGTGCGCGTATCCCGCTAAATATTTTACATTTAAAAAACATATATATACGTATTTCATGTGAATATTATTTGAAGACAAACTCTAAACTACTCATAAAAGTAATATATTTTTACTTCTAATCCTATATTCCTTTTAAATTCAATTTTGCGGATGCGCGCTGGGTGCGTGCTGCTTATGCGCACGGTGCGCGGATCCCATGTGTCCTTAAAAAAAGAGATTTGATTGGTTCATTACACTTCCTGTTCTAACTATTTAGAGACCCCACCCATTTCAATCATTCTTCTTTGACCTTCTTTGGAGGAGCATCTCTTTGCAGAGAAGAAGCTTTTTTGGACTAAGTTTACACTTAGCTCAAACTTTTTTTTTACAAACATTGGCTTCAGGGCAGCAGGCATCTCCAGGATCTCCTCATTCATCTGAGGATGATTTTTTGGAAGAGCCACCACGCCCACCACGATATTCATCTGTGGTGTGGAAATTTTTCACCTATCCTGAGGGGCAAACAAAAACCAATGCCACCTTAGTAACCTGCAAGATCTGCCAGAGAGTGCTGTCCCGTGGGGATCCGAACAGAAAATATTCCTGCGGAACTGCAAGTATGATGAAGCATCTGAGGACCCTTCATCCGGTGAACCTTGCTCGAGATGAATGGTGCAGAATGAGAGTTGTTCCTGCTCCTTCAGATCCATCGCAGCCAAGCACTTCAAGGGTGGATCCTTCTGTACAAAATTTGGACATCTGTCCACAGTTTCAATACCTGAAAGTGCTCTGCATAAAATGCAATGCTGTTTTATGCTATGGGGAGCAGTCAATCGATCTAATCTGCCGAAAGCAAGAGAGTCACCGTTGCTAGTTTTTTTATTTATTTTTTCCCGAAAGTTCATTCTTTTGTTCCTCCAGTTCTGTTCTTTCCTTTTTTTCTCAAGAAAAACCCAAAAAATTAAAAAATTGTTCAAAAAACCAAAAAGAGAAAAAAAAAGTTCTTCTAAGAACTAACTTTCCTGGTTTAAAAAAAGAGCAATATTTGTTTGTTAGTGTGTGAAAGTTTAGATGAATGTATGTGTAGTATGTAATTGGCTGAATTAATGCATTAGTAGCGTATGGTGAATGTATAAGTGCAGAACTATGAGGAAGTGCTGCAGCATCACACAGTAACCTCTTTAACTGCAGTGTGCTGTAGTACTTCTGAAGCACAGGAATGCAACATATGTACATAAATATGTTGCAAATCTATGCTTCTCTCTGCACGGCTGCTTAAATTGCAGCCATGTGGTGACACAGGCACCCTTGCACCATAGTGCAAGGATATCTGTGTCATGTGGTGTTTGTTTTTGTGCAGGAAGGCACACCTTCCTGCACAAAAACAATCAGAAAACACATTTTTCTCCTTCAATGTATGCTGAACATTTTAGCATGCATTGAAGATTTAAAAATGAGGAGAAATGAAAACAATTCTCCTTGTTGTGCTTTCCTACACCAATTGGAGAATGGTGCAGCATTCACACACATATCGAGATTTAAGATTTCTGATAAATCTGGAGATGTGTCTTGTTCTATGAGTATTCAGTGCAGTCATGCACAACAACACTTATAGAACACCCTTTCAATGCAAAGTGGTGTGTATGATGAGGTTGTATTTACATGGAGTAGAGAAAGTACACAGAGTGCCTTTTCCTCTCTTTGCAAATATGAAAGAGTGTCTTGCGCAATAACTATGTTACAAAAAGTGACATATTTCTGTTTTTAAAATTGCTTGCAAATGATAGAAGGTAAGCACAGAGTTTTGTCTGCAAAGATGCTCAAAGAAGAATGATTGAAATGATTGCGGTCCTTCAATAGGTACAATGGGAAATATTATGAACGAATCAAATCCGTTTTTTTGGAGGTCACATGATATCCAATAACAGTGAGATTTCAAAACTACATAGGTATAAACAGAGTGTTTTTAAAAACGTGTTCAAACTTTGTAGCTTCTTGCAGATCTGCCCATTCTGCATATTAATACTTAGTTACACTTACCTTCACAGTAATAGAAATTAAAAATGTTACACATTTTTTTCAGATTTTTTTTGTAATATAAATTGATGTAAATTGCTTATTTTAGAATTAGGATCTGAGAAAGAAAAGAAAAAATAGTTATAACATGTAATAATACATTTTTTACAACACAGCATAATTTCAACAAAGTAATTTGTTTGCCTTTTTTGCTGTTCTCAGAATATATTGAATTTCACTAGAAATAGTGATTTCAATCGTACTCATCACTTAACAGCGGGCAAAAAAAAAAACAATCAAAAAGATTGTTGAAAAAAACAACAACATGCTATTCTCAATAAAGTACCAGAAAATACAAATCACACATATATGAAATGCTTATGGCTAACAACATTTTATAACTTTAACTTATATATTCTGTAAATGTTGTCGCATTAAAATATTCACCGAGTCAATGAGCACGAAAAAGTCCATAATTCAAACATATACCTTTCCTTGAGGCCAAATGGTATTTTTGTACTCCTTTTTATGTAAATTGTCCAATGGTAATCCTATTAAATTATAATATTAAATTCCTCAGAGAGTGAATTATTTTCCTAAAACTTTGACTTTAAAAATATTAGGTAGGAATTTGGTAATTCCCTAGGCAAACGTTGTTTGAAAACCAACTGGGCATCATTACAAAGTGTCCAGCCTTTGTCACATTTTAGATAGGCAGTGTAATGTCCAGATGTTGTGGAAGGACCATCATGGAAAATTATTGCAATTGCTACAAAAGTCCTTCCTGATATTGATAGTTGTGTTGCTACAAATTGCTTTATTAAAGTATCCAATTTTCTTCCATCAGCTGTACAACGTTGCATCATTAAAATTATGTATTGTCCATATTTTGTTAAAAATAATGTGGATAACATTTCTGATTTACATTGGCTACACTTCATGTTTTGATTTGCACCTTTAACTAATTTATTGAAAAAAACAGATTTTTAGTCTGGTAATGTTAAATACAGAAATCTTTCAGTGTCTACTTTAGTGGTACATGTATACATGCAATTTTCACAATGATGTTCCCATTTGTAAGAAAGGCCAAAAATATTTTCTATTTCTACACCTTCATTTTCAAAAATGGAAAGCATATACATTAAAAATTCCTGAGCCTCTTGTTGGATATTTTGTGTAAATTGTGTAGAACCAGAACACACATCCAAAAGATTACGAACATCTGAAACAGATTGCATTTTACTTGCATCTGTTGTCAATTTTGCATAAACAGAATGCAACAGAGAACAAAATCTTTTTTGCCGCTCTGCATAATTTGTTCTTGCAAACCTTCAAGGTAAAAAACAACATTGACCACTACATTAGCATAGCAGTTGACACCTGAACTATTTTCAAACTGATAACCAACAATCTCTTCAATAGTGTCCTTTTTCTTTTTACTTGCAATCACAACATTATCTTGTTCTTTTCCCTTCTCTACACCTTCAGAACAGATATTCTCAAACCTTCTCTTTCGACCAACCACACGCTTTTCAAATACAGGATATTGACCTAAATTTGGAGCATACACACTTCTTAACCTATTATACTCTTTTACACAGTTTGCATCTGCAGTAACCTTTGTCTCATCAAAATCAATCAAAAACAAACCAGATAATGTTCTGACTCGCGACAAAGCAACATATGCCATGCCCTCTTTAAATACAGTAGATCCAATGTTCACCAATGCACTGTCTACACTTAATCCTTGAGATTTATGAATAGTCACTGCATATGCCAGAGAAAATGGAAATTGTTTCCCATGGACATATAAATCTTTAACAAGCAAAAAACGAACTGAACAACGACCAATTTCTTTAACTTCTTCAATCTGACCAAATTTAATTTTTAAAAATGCAATTCTTTCTTTTTCTGATAATTAACAAAATCCACCACTTTACCCATTGCTCCATTAACTAAACCTTTTTCTACATCCAAATTACACCTTAAAATTACCCGACAGTTTACACATGCATATACTGTCTTTTCTAAACCAGCTGTTTTAGATATTTTGTTTTTCTAAAGAATCCAGTTTTGCTTTCAACATTCCCGTCAAAATAATAGTGATTCCTTCATTCTCTATTTTATCGATGGCTTCCATTTTTATAATTTCTTCATTTTCCAGTTTCAATAGTTCTTCGTTGAATATGGAACACTCGCGCAGTGTTGGCATTAAGCAAATCACTGACTTATTTTTTTTTTTTTTTTTTATTTTTTTTTTTTATTTTAAAAACCTTTATTCGGATATTTCAGAGACACAGCTATTCAGCCGACAACCCGGAGGTTCGGCAGCTCGTCAATCAACATATGTAGTCTTCTATAGCTGTCATGCAGGAGAGAAAAAAGGTTTCAATTTTTAAAGAAAAACATAACGAGCAAGGCAATATACATCATGTGTTCGCGTCAGATCCCACCGATGAGGCGGCCCCATATCCACCATCAGATCAGCCCTCAAGTGTGGAGGGGAGGGAGAGGCAGAGGCACTAACTTTCTATCAGATTTCATCCGCAAAACTCAAGTCGGAAGTGGGGCTAGGGGGAAAGGTGCTCCTCTGGTGGGTCAGTGGCAGGAGGCAGGCAGATGTACCCCCTATACTGGTTCCACCCCCCCCACACCTTGTGCCATTTCTTGGGCCTCCCCCGTGCACAATACACTGTTTTCTCCTGAAACATGCACCAGTCCATGTTGTTCTTCCATGCATCCAGGGTGGGCGGGCTAGGGGATCCCCACAATCGTGCAATATCCCGCTTGGCCACCATATTACCAAGGGTCACCCATTGAGTCTGCGCAGCATCGTAGTCTGTAGGGCCCCACACGTTCAAGAGACAGCGCCGCGCCTCTGAGTGCAACACAATACCCGAGACCTCCTGCATCACAACATGAATCTGCTTCCACAATTCCGCAATCACACCACACTCCCATATAATGTGCAGAAAGGTGCCCACCATCCCGCAGCCCCTCTTACACAGCCCGTCCTCGGAGAAACCCATGTGGACCAACCGGGGGCCAGTGACATAGACTCTGTGGAGTATCCTAAGCTGGACCAGCCGCAGCCTGGCGGGGATGGCAACCTCTTTCGGGGAGGAGACAGCGCACTGCCAGTCCTCATCGTCCAGCTCAAGACCGTCTCTAGTCCACTGGTCCCGCACCCCCAGGAGGAGATCGGTACGGACGTTCACCAGCTTCTTGTAAATGAGAGAGATTGTGCTCTCCGGCACATGGCCGTCCAAGATCCGGTCCTCCAACGGAGAGGATTCGGGCACCTTCTCCCCCTCAACGAGGACCGACCGCAGCGCATGACGTACCTGCGCGTACCGGAAGTATTCCGTGCCCTCTAGCGCATATTCCGTCTGCAGCTCTGTAAACGACTTAATCCGCCCCTTGGCCAGCATGTCCCCCACCCTGGAAATACCAATCAGGTCCCATTTGTCGAAACCCTTAGAGTTCCAGAGTTTCCCCAGCATGTCCGAGTCAAACAGCGGAGTGGCCAGTGTGAGTCTATCCTTCCACCCCAGGGAGTTCGTGACTGCCTTCCACACGTGCACCGCCACCCCGGTCGGCCCCGTGAGGGATCCAGCCGGGGCCCTTGAATAAAGTGCTCTATAGTAGCCACCACCCCGCAACAACCACCGGTCCATAGCGAAGCCGGGGCTAAGCGCAGGACCGTAGACTCCGTGGTTGACTGCGCTCAGTTGGGAGGCCCAATAGTATCTCCGGATGTCGGGAAGCGCGATACCCCCGTCATACCAAGGGAGAGTTAGTTTTGCTATCGCTATACGCGGGCGGCCGTCCCACAGCAGCGAACGCTGTAGACTCTCAACCTCCCGAAAGTAACTGGCCGGGACCAGCTCCTGGGTGTTCTGCAGGGCATAGAGAAAGCGGGGAAGCGACATCATTTTAAAGAGCGCCGCACGACCGAGGAGGGAAAGCGGCAGCCGCCTCCAGCCTGCCACGTCCCGCCGCAGGCGCGCCAACGGAGGGAGCAGGTTTCGCTCATACCGTACCGTGGGGTCGGCTGAAATATAGATCCCAAGATACTGAAAGCCCTCCCGGGCGATCTGGATCGGGCAATTCCGCGGGGGAACCGGAGCGTCTCCACACAGGGCGTACAGATATGACTTACCCCAGTTGATGGTGAGCCCCGAGTTCCTCCCGAAGGAAGTCAAGATGTCGCAGACAACTATAAGGGACTTCCGGGGTGAGGTAAGATAGAGCAGAATGTCGTCGGCATAGAGGGAAATGCGGTCCTCGTGATCGGGGGACCAGCGAATCCCCCTCACGTCTGGGTGCCACCGTATCCATGCCGCTAGCGGCTCAAGGGCGAGAGCGAACAACAGCGGCGAGAGGGGACAACCCTGCCTGGTACCCCTTCCCAAGTCGAAGGGATTGGAGGCCCTCCCGTTAACCGCAACTTTGGCGAGAGGTCCTTCGTATAAGAGCCTCACCCAGCCCACAAATCCGGGCCCGAAGCCGAACTTCGCGAGCGCGGCCCACAAATATGCCCACTCAACCGTGTCGAACGCCATCGTTGCGTCGAGCGCCGCCACCACGGCTGGTTCCCGCATCGTCCCGACCCTTGCGATCACACCATGAATGCGCCTAAGATTCAACGCAGTATTCCGATGTGGGATGAATCCAGATTGGTCGGGGTGGATCAGGTCACCGATCACCCTGACTAGCCGGTTTGCGAGGATTTTAGCAAGGATCTTCGGCTCAGCGTTAAGGAGCGAGATCGGCCGGTATGAACTGCACCTGTCTCTAGGCTTGCCATCTTTATGGATGACCACGATCATTGCCAGGCGCTGGTCGAGCGGGAGGGAACCCGTCGCCCGCGCCTCCACAAACATGGCTCGTAGATGCGGAGCGATCTTGTCCGGCTGGAGTTTGTAGAGCTCAATGGGCAGACCATTCGGACCCGAGGCCTTGCCCGGACGCAAAGAACGGATCGCCCCCGCAATCTCATCGACCGTGATGTCGCCATCAAGGTCGTCCCTGTCCACGTCGGAGAGGCAAGGCAGGGCGAGATCGCGCAGGAGTGCACATGAGTCCTCCACAGGCCTGTCCGACACGGATGTATAGACCGTGCGGAAGTAATCCGCAAAGCACTGGACTATGACCTCCGGCTCCGTGACCAGGACGCCAGCCTCCGTCACTAGGTCCGGCACCACTCGATTGACCCTCTCCTTCTTGTCCAGCCACGCGATCAATTTCCCGGCCTTGTCCCCGACGTCGTACAGACGGCCCCGCTGTTCCCTACTCAGAGCCTTGGCTGCGTCCGTCACGAGGGCCCTGTACTCCGATTGCTTAAGGCTCAATTCGTGCAGCGCCTCCTCCGTGACCTCACCCTCCAGGGCAAGCCCTAGGTCCGCGATCTCCGCCTCCAGCTGGGCGACCTCCGCGTCCCTCCGACGCTTGGCCGCTGTAATCAAGGAGAGGGCCTCACCCCGAATCACGGTTTTGAATGCTTCCCACAAGGACACCGCCGACGTGACCGAACCGAGGTTTTCTTGAAAATAACGGTCGATCGCCTTAAGTACCTCACTACGAGTCACAGGGTCTCTAAGATGCCACGGGTTAATTGGGGCCACCCTACCACCCACTCCTCTGGCAACATCCATACAGATCCACACCGGAGAATGGTCAGAAATACCTCGTGCCATGTGCCTGGCCTCAGAGACACTGGAAGCGTGTGCAGCCAGAGTAAGGACATAATCAATTCTGGAGAGACTGCCATGCGCGAGTGGAAAGTGTACTGCCGTTGTGTGGGATGCAACATTCTCCAACAATCAACCAGCCCTAGGGTATCTATGAAATCAGGAAGCCACTTCTGAGCCCCCCCCGAAATCCTCTGCGGGTGCCTGTCAAGCAGGCCTGAGCCGACCGCATTAAAGTCACCACCCACCACCAACACGCCCTCTGGGAGATCCAGTAATGTCCTCTCTAAGTCCGCTAGGGTAGTGGGCTGCAATGCAGGGGGGACATAAACCGACACCAGGACCAGCGTCCTGCCCTCCCACCGTCCCGCTACTGCCGCGAAGCGCCCCCTATCGTCTACAGTAGTAGAGTCAACCTCAAATGGGAGAGAGGACCTGACTAGTATTCCCGCCCCTCTGGAACCCGAGGTGAACCCGGAATGAGCAACAAACTTATAGCCTTTACGATTGAGTGCATGGCACGTGTTGCCAATCAAGTGCGTCTCTTGCAAGAGGACAATATCAGGGGCACATCTCTTCAGAAATTGCAGTACAATCCCACGCTTAATACGATCCCCCAGGCCATTCACATTCCAACTGAGTATTTTGAGGCCCCTACCCCCCATCCCAGCATGTAAGGAGACCACCACCACCCACGTGGAACCCGACCCGAACCACAGGAGCTTGCATCATGACGCCTTGCAGAACCAAAAACAACAACAACCCCAACAACAAACCCCACCCACCCCCCACCCTGCACCCCTGCGTAAGCTCTAAAGTGCCCCCCAACTTGCAGTGTGCCTGTCGCCCCTTATAAAACTAGTCTACGGAAAGAACCCCAGAGGAGGAAAAGCTCCCCTACTGCCCCCGCCACCCCCCGGACTATCAACCTCCCGGAGGGATCGGAGTCGTGGTACTTAAGTCCCGGTTCAATGTTCGTCACCGGCACCATCTGCGCCACCAGAGCGTTCCATGCCAGGCCGCCCTTGGGGCAGAGTGTCCAACCAGTCTCCGACCATGTCGGGTGCCTCAAAAAAGAAAGTTCGCTCTTCGAACACCACCCGCAACCTTGCAGGAAAGAGCATGGCATATTTTAGTCCCATCTCACGCAGTCTTCTCTTGACCGCCATGAAGCCTTGCCGCTGCTTTTGCACCATCTGAGTGAAGTCCGGATAAAAGCTTACAGTAGTGTTCTGGAATGGCAGCGGGCCGGCCATCCGCGATGCTTGTAGTATGGCATCTCGATCCCTGAAATTAAAGATCCGGGCGACAATCGGCCTTGGTGGGGCCCCCACCTTGGGCCTCCCGCCAGGAACTCTATGGGCCCGTTCGACGGTAAAGAACTTGCTAAGGCCTTTGGGTGCCAGATGGTTCACCACCAGGTCCTCCACGAACAGGTCCACCGACTGCTCCTCCGAATTTTCCGGGACCCCAATGATGCGGACGTTGTTGCGCCTAGCACGGCCTTCGAAGTCCTCCAACCGGCGGGCGAAGTGATCATTTGCTGCCCGGAGAGTACGGACTTCCTGCTGGAGGCCGGAGACATCGCCCAGGAGGCCGGCAGTCTTGAGGTCCAAGGACTGAACCCGCTCATTAGTTTTGCCGAGGTCGGCCCGAAACAGGTTGACATCTATCTATATGGCATCTACTTTTTGTGCCAGGGTCTCAAATTGCTGCCCAATCGAGGACTTCATCCCTTCGATGGCCCCCATGATGTCCTGCAGGGTTAATTCTGTGGAGGGGGACGCCGCGTCCTTCGAGGCTTCCGACGTCGGGCCCGATTCGCCCGGGGACCCCCTCTGATGGGCATAGCGGTCCATGGTATTAGTCTGGGTGGAGGTGCCCCGCCTGGTGTTCTTGGGCTTCTGCTTTTCGGCGTCCGACCTGGTCGACATCTCAATCTGCCGTGTAGACAATCTCCTGGCCCGTACAGGGTAAATGGGCATGCAACCAGTGGCTGGCGCCGCGCACGCCCCGTCACGGGCGCCCTGGAGACTGGAAGGCGAAATCGAAAGTGAAAGTGAAATCCCCTCCACCTCCGACGACTCCTCCCCGACCAGGCCGCTGTTGTTCAATTAGGGCACGGGCACTGTGCCAACGCAAGTCCCGGGCACCGTGCGGGGATTAGGCCCCAAACCTCCAGGCAGTATAACTTCGGTCTCCGGTGGGCGATTTCAACCCGGACAACGGTTCCCGCCTCAGCAGCAGATCCTCTCCAATAGCCCGGGCATCAAGTACAGGATAATAGACAGGATAGATGCCGGAGGGAGCGAGGGTCTCGGGAGCTCTAGGCTCACGCGGCCATCTTGATCACGCGCTAAGCTCCTCACTGACTTATTTTTAGCAATTTCCACGTACACTTTTGCAGGAACTGCATTTTCATTTGGGAAGACATTGCAAAGTAATCAACTCTCCAAAGCTTCTTTCCCTTGTTTTGAAAGAATTCCATTTCTTATATCTTGAAGAATACTTCCATATTCAGCATCATTTGCCTGTCGCATATTTGTTGTCAGTGCTTTGTATTCAAAATAAGTCCAAATGTTCACATTACCAACACTGCCAAGATAACTTCTAGTATCTTCATGTACAAGTGTTTTAAATTTAAATGCCGGTTGTCCTTTTACCGGAGTCAGTTGCAGTAGATCTCCAAAAACTATGACGTGTTTTCCTCCAAATAACATGTCATACTCTGTTTTAAGAATTTGCTGCATTCTTAAATGCACAAAGGCAAGCATCAAGTTTGAGACCATGCTTACCTCATCAATAATGAGAAGTTTCATTTTTTTCAGGACCCTTGAAACTTCACAACAAGCTTCTCCAGATAGCTTGTGATATTCCAATTTGTTCTCATGCTCTACTGGTAGCATTAGTAAATGATGTAAAGTAATTCCTTTAATGTTATGTGCTGCCAACCCTGTTGGAGCAGTGACAACACAAGACAAATGCGACTCAGTTGTTTTCTGCAGATAACTTGTAATTACTTTAATTAAGAAACTTTTTCTTGTTCCAGCTTGACCACTCACATACATTCGGATAGGTTGAAAGGATGTACATGAGCACCCTTTCTTTTCATGAAGTAATCCATGGTCAATCTGCTCTTTCACTTGTTGATATATTTGTTTCTGTTCAACATTTAGTTGTTCTTCCAAGTTTCCTAACTGTATTACATCTTCTTGAGCTTGATACATTGCTGTTTCCACCTCATTCACGGCCGTCGCTGCTTCATTTTCAACAATTGGTTGTCCTAGTGGATCTTGACTCAGTGCAGCAGAACTTTGACTGTCTTGAGAACTTTCTCTTGCAATCTCAGCTGCAATTGTAGCTTCTTGATCAATTTCATCATTCAACATTTTCACATAATTTGCAAAAGCACTGCATTGTATGCTATCTTTACAAGCATTAAATGAATCTTCATAGCTCTGAAAATCTCCAAGTAATTCCAGTTCTGAACGCCACGTTTTGAACATTTGCAAAAGGGCTAAATAGTAAAATTCCCTTTTGTCAGCAGTGTCGCAACTCAGTTTCCTGTGATTAATTAAATTTCCTTTCCTTTGTTTCACCAAACATCCTTCGGAACCAATCACTGCATATTTTCCATCATTGATGTTCTCTATAGTATTCCATTTAAAAGTGTAGTTTTGCAGCACTTCATAGAGACACATGTTCTCAAGATGATGACTTCTGTTTGGGTAATATGTGTCCAACATATTCGTTTTCAAAATATCTGTACTTTCTGGTTCTTTTTTGGCTAAATATTCAATTTCTTGAACAGATTTCAATACCCGATTTCGCATTCCTGCAAGACCTAGACTCACCCAAATGATTCTTCTACTTTTGGAATATAGACTTGCAGATGATAACCGATCTGAACATTCATATGCTCCAATTTCACGATGCGATAACATCTTCAAACGGAAACTGTATAATTTCTTACTTAGAGTCTTCTCGTGAGAAATCTCTTCCCACATTTCTTTCAATTCCGTCTTTTCTGATTTAGTAATGTAGGATGTTACATATCGAGCAACAGCAATGACATTGTCTGCAACATACTGAATATCCATGTTAGCGTTCCACATGGATAAAATAACTGGATTGTAGTCATTTATGTATTTTGATTCTTCGCTTCTTCTTACGTTGTAGGTATTTTTTGGAGACTTTCTTGTGATGGTATGTCGCATAGCTGACATAAAACTGTTCACTCTTCCTTTGGATAATACAGGACGTGGAAATCCAAAACGACATTTGGTATAGAACTTATCCTTTGACTTGTACTTTCATCGACAGTATTTTCCACACCTATGGCTTTGGAATCGTAAGACTTGTTGTTTTAAGTTTTTATCTTCTCTGCTATTGGGTACAGCATATGTTGCATAATGTTCAATGAAAGACAAAACAGTTTCATCTAAATCTGTTCCAAATTTGGGGGCGTCCTTGATCCATAACAACATATGTGTATGAGGAGCAACTCTTGCTTGACACTCCTTTCTCTTAAATAAATCCACAACTTCTCCAAGAGGAGGATTCTTTTTATTGCAGATGAAAGACATATAGCTTCAAATCTATGATTGAAATATCTGCATACATTAACAGGATCCAAAGAGCACAATTCTCCAGGTGTCTTGTATTCAATATTTTTTAGATTTGAATTTGCCTCTCGAAGAAATTCAAGTAAACAATCCCAAGCATACTCAGCACAGCTTAGTGAAACAAACCATGTAGGAGTTCCCAAGTTCCGTAGCATACATTTCAGTTCTCCATGATGACGGTACCAATATTCATTAGTCCCACGCTGACATGCCATCAGATTAATCAACTGAGATTCTAAATGATCATCTCTCTGATGCACTTTATCCATAAAATCCTTTGCAGTTACATTTTGCAGATGCATTCCAGTTTTTTAAATGTGATTTACTGCACATGAAAGTCCAGACAAGTCACTTTCAAACAGAAGATGAAACATATAAGGGATACATTGTCGAAATCTTGGATCTTCTGCATATAATCTTGTTGTCCGATATTCAGATGCAGGAATCTGCACAGGATGTTCATCATATCGTCCACCTTTTCCTGTTGGAAACAACTACGGGAAACAACGAGCTTCTAAGCTCTCTTCCCATACACTCATGGGACTTCCTCTTGCTTTTTTCATTTGGAACAACTCAATCGTATTCCCCATCACCTCTTTGGAATGAAGTGGATGTACACTGTAATGTTCATAGATTTCTTCACATCTGGACATGTCCACTTTTTCAATTTGTCCACTTAATGTTTCAGTATCTTCTGCTAAATCTATTTCTTCTTCTCCTACAAACACATTTCTATAGTACTCATTATTTTTTATCAGATACAATGATGCCTTTTGCACTTTTCTAACATCCACTAACTCTTGCCAGATTTTCTTATTCTTAGTAGGACCACCATTAACTAGAATGACTAGTGGTTCATTTTCTGCATGGTCTACACCAATAGTTTCAATATTTTTCTTTAAATTTAACGGTAAATACACAACTCTTCCTTTCAATCCTCTTTGTAACTCTGATGGAGGTAATTTACCTGTTTTAGGCTCCATACGAACAATAGCCTGAAACGGGTGCACACATTGAATGAGAATAGACTCATACGTATTTAAATCTATCAGCTCTGGAGGACTAGCAACCAACTCTAGATTATTATGAACAGCTCTAGCAGGCATTTTATTCTCATCTAATTTGATATAACAATATTTGCAAATACGCTGCTCAGATCCCAAATCAAAACAATCCTCTACCAACAAATAAGTTGCAAATTCCATCCACTTATCATTATCTTCTATTTCACTTTTTAAATACAGATTGACACCCCTAGTCTGATTTTTATAGTGACTTCACCGACAACAAATCCAAGAAACATTTGGTCTTTCACCTGAAATTACCTTAAACTTTGTGATTTCATCCTCAAAAGTTTTTGTAATTATGGGTTCCACATTGTCTTCAACATTTTGTTCTACTAATGTGTCCGTTTCTGCACTCTCTTGCTGAGGACCAAAGTAACAAAACTCAATATCATCACAAACCTTCTTCACATCTGATACTGACCCACGCAAAAACTCATTTAACTTTAGTGCTGGACTTTTTGCATAATACAATCTTCTCACTAACTTCTGCATTTGAGTATGATATACTGCCAGCATCCTGAAATGGTGAAAAACACTTTGACAAACTTTCCTAGAAAGACAAGCCAAAGAATGACCTTGCAAACCAGTATTTATTCTCACTCTGCAAGGGTCTAGTCCTTGAAACACCTTAATCTTTTGTTTAACACTTTTTTTTACTATATGCTCATAAAAAACTACATAATTTATCAATAGATTCTTGTCGTACACTAAAAATACTACTGCAATCCCAAGTGTACACAGGGTGTTTAGGACGTCTCCCTAGAACTTCATCAGCTATCACTTCTTCTGCATTTCTTTCAACCATTTTCTCTTTCTCAATTGGACAACCATCTCTAACCTCATAACCTCTACCACTGGTGTCAACTGCATACAATAAATTTTTGTTCTGTAAATAACTCTCTTCATTAAAAAAAGGCTCTGAACTGGAACTGTGTTTCCATTCTCCCAAAAAAAATCACAAAAATGTTTTCTGTTAGTTACTCTTTTCCTCCTACTTTTGGCCTTCATTAAATGGATTGGTTTATCTAGTGATCGAATTCTGTTTAATACTAAAATGAATAGTTTCCTTTTTACTTCAAAAGCCTTTTCAACAATGGTTTCAATATGCTTCTTCTTTTTATAAAATAGAGCTCTCTTTTTATATTTCTTCAAATCTTTCAGCAAATTATGTACTACTCTCTTGTAAAATAGTTTTTGCATAATTCCTTATACAGATTTTGCCTTCTTTTACCATACTTTGTCTCCTTTGACTGTCCATTTGCTTTTTTGCTTTTTCTCTTATTTTGAATTTTTTTTCTAGTTGAAGTATTCTCAGAGGTTTCAGCATTCTGTACATTTTGTTTGGTCCTACAAACATTTTTAATAAATTGCTTTGTGATCTTACCAGAAGATTTTTTCTTTTTAGCCACATTATCTTGTTAATTCAATACTTGTGGTTGATGTTTCTTCAAGTAATTCTCCTGTCTCTGTTCTTTTCTTTTTCTTTTTTTTCTGTCATGATTTCTCTATTTTAACGTTGAAAAACAGAATCTGTAAAAAAGAATCACAAATAAATGTATATTAATGACTTTCAAATGTATACTGTTCTATTATTGTAGAAACACATTTAATATAAATACTGACTAAGAAACTATAGACCTGAAGCACAAGTGTGACAATGGTTAAAACACTACATGCATAGTGCATACTACTTTGAAGCAGTTCATGCCCTAAAGCCTACCTCACTAAAAGACTACATGCTAACTGACTGAATGATTACAGTACTATAAGGAGACACACTGGGTGAGTGACAGGGTGTTTGCTAGAAGTGTATGAATACTGACATGGATATTGATGGTGTGAAAGACAAGTGTGTAGGTGATTAGAGACCTACATGCATAGTGGATACGTGTTTGAATCCATCCATATGTTAAGGCCTGTCTCAGTCCAATAGTTCTTGGATACTGACTGAATGTTTTCAGTATTGCAAGGAGAGTGCCAGGATAAATTTCTAAGTATTTGTATGTTGGTGCAGTAAATACATTACTACATGATGCTGAATAAGTCACTGGAGAAGTATAAGGGGAGTGACAAGGTGTTTGCGGAAACTGTATGAATACTGTCTGGGATATTGAAGGTGTGAAAAACAAGTGTGTAGCTGGCTACAGACCTACATGCATAGTGGATAGAGGTTTGAAACAGTCCATAGAGTAACACTTGGATCACTGCAAAGCTACCTGAATACTGACTTAATCATTGGAGTACTACAAACAGAGTGACTGGGTGAATCTTTTTAAGTTTTTGGGATCTAGTGCAGTAAATAGATTAGTACTTAGTGCCACATGAGTCAGTGGAGGTGTGCAATTGAAGTGACAGTGTTTATTGGAGTTTGTAGATACTGACTGGGAAATTGAAGGTCTGAAAGACAATTGTGTTGGTACTTAGAGGCCTCCATGCATAGGGGAAACACGTTTGAATCAATCCATGTGCTAAGGCGTGCCTCACTCCATTAGTACTTAGGTACTGACTGAATGATTAGACTATTGCAAGAAGCGTACCTGGGTGAATTTATAAGTGTTTCAGTTGTGGCGCAGTGAATGCATTACTACATGGTACTGAATAAGTCACTGGAACAGTGCAAGGGGAGTGACAGGATGTTTGCTGGAAGTACATGGATACTGACTGGGGAATTGAAGCTGTTAAAGACAAATGTATAGTATGTTAGAAGACTGCATGCATACTACATAGACATTTGAAGCAGTCCATGTGGTAATGCATGGTTCACTACATGAGTACCTGGGAACTGACTGAATCATTAGACTACTGATAGGAGAGTGCCTTGGTAAAACCTTTATGTTTTTCAGTTTTGGCGCAGTGAAGAGATTAGTACATGGTACTGGATCAGTCACTGGATGAGTGCAAGATGATTGACAGGGTGTTTATTGAACTATATAGACACTGACTAGTTAATTAAAGAAGTGAAAGACAAGTGTGTAGGTGACTAGAGGCCTGGCTGCAAAGTGGATAGACGTTTAAACAGTCCATGAGCTAAGACCTCAGACACTGCATGATTACCTGGGTACTGACTGAACCATTACACTACTGCAAGGAGAGTGCCTGGGTTAATCTTTTTAAGTTTTTGTGTTTTTGTGTTTTAGTGCAGTGAATAGTTTATTACATAGTGCCAGATGAGTCAGTAGAGGTGTGGAAGTGAACTGAAATAGTGTTTACTGGAGTTTATAGATACTGACTAGTTAATTGAAAAAGTGAAAGACAAATGTGTAGGTGACTAGAGGCCTGCATGCATACTGGGCAGACGTTTGAAGCACTCCATGGGCTAAGGCATGGGTCACTGCATGAGTACCTGGGTACTGACTGAATCATTAGAGCACTGCAAGGAGAGTGCCTGGATACATTTTTTTAACATTTGTGGGTTTTGGCACAGTGAATAGATTAGTACATGCTGATGAATGAGTCACTGGAGATGTGCAAGGGGAGTGACAGGGTGTTTATTGGAGTATATAGATACTGACTGGGCAACTGAAGGTGTGAAAGACAATTGTGTAGGTGGTTAGAGGCCTGCATGCATAATGGATAGTCATTTGAAGTAGTCCATGTGCTAAAACCGGGTTCACTACATAAGTACCTGGGTATTGACTGAATCATTAGAGAAGTACAATGAGAGTGCCTCCACGAATTTATAAGTGTTTGGATTTTGGCGCAGTAAATGGATTAGTACATGGTGCTGAATGGGTCACTGGAGAAGTGTAAGGGGAGTGACAGGGTGTTTGCGGAAACTGTATAAATACTGACTGGGATATTGAAGGTGTGAAAGACAAGTGTGTAGGTGGTTAGAGACCTGCATGCATAATGGATAGTCATTTGAAGTAGTCCATGTGCTAAAACCGGGTTCACTACATAAGTACCTGGGTATTGACTGAATCATTAGAGAAGTACAATGAGAGTGCCTCCACGAATTTATAAGTGTTTGGATTTTGGCGCAGTAAATGGATTAGTACATGGTGCTGAATGGGTCACTGGAGAAGTGTAAGGGGAGTGACAGGGTGTTTGCGGAAACTGTATAAATACTGACTGGGATATTGAAGGTGTGAAAGACAAGTGTGTAGGTGGTTAGAGACCTGCATGCATACTAGACAGACATTTGAAGCAGTCCATTATCTAAGGCCTGGGTAATTGCATGATTACCCGAGTACTGACTGAATCATTAGAGTACTGCAAGGAGAGTGCCAGCATGAATCTTTTAAGTTTCTGTGTTTTGGCGCAGTGAATAGATCAGTACATGGTGCTGGATGAATCACTGGAGGTGTGCAAGGGGAGTGACAGGATGTTTATTAGAGTATATAGATACTGACTGGGCAATTGAATGTGTGAAAGACAATTGTATAGGTGATTTGAGGCAAGCATGCATAGTGGATAGACGTTTGAAGTAGTCCATGTGCTAAGTCTGGGTTCACTACATAAGTACCTGGGTACTAACTGAATCATTAGAGTACTACACGGAGAGTGCCTTGTTGAATTTAGAAATGGTTGGGTTTTGGTGCAGTCAATGGATTAGTACATGGTGCTGAATGAGTCACTAGAGGAGTGCAAGGAGAGTGACAGGATGTTTGCTGGAAGTGTATGGATAATGACTGGTGAATCGCAGGTATGAAAGACAAGTTTGTAAATGGTTAGAGGACTACGTGCATAGTGGATAGGGGTTTGAAGCAGTCCATGTGCTAAGGCCTGGTCACTGAATGAGCACTTAAGTACTGACTGAATGATTAGAGTACTGCAAAGACACTACCTGGGTGAATTTATAAGTGTTTGGATTTTGGCACAATGAAAGGATTAGTTCATGGTGCTTAATGGATCAGTAGAGTAGTACAAAGGCAGTGTGAGGGTGTTTCCTGGAAGTGTATGGATATTGACTGGGGGATTGAAGGTGTGGAAGACAAGTGTGTAGGTGGTTAGAGGACTACATGAATAGTGGATAGGCATTTGAAGCAATCCATGTGCTAAGGCCTGGCTCACTGTATGAGTACTTGGGTACTGACTGAATGATTTGAGTACTGCAAGGAAAGTGCCTGGATGAATTTATAAGTGTTTGGCTTTTGGTGCAGTGAATGGATTAGTACATGGTGATGAATTGGTTAGTGGAGGAGTGCAAGGGGAGTGACAGGGTGTTTGCTGGAGTGTATTGATACTGACTAGGGAATTGAAGGTGTGAAAGACAAGTGTGTAGGTGGTTAGAGGACTGCATGCATAGTGGATAGGGGTTTGAAGCAGTCCATGTTGTAAGGCCTGGCTCGCTGCATGAATACTTGGATAGTGACTGGATAATTAGAGTACTGCAAAGAGAGTACCTGGGTGAATTTATAAGTGTTTGGGTTTTGGCGCAGTGAATGGATTAGTACATGGTGCTGAATGGGTCACTAGAGGAGTACAAGGGGAGTGACAGGGTGTTTGCTGGAAGTGTATAGATACTGACTGTGGAATTAAAGGTGTGAAAGAGAAATGTGTAGATGGTTAGAGGACTGCATGCATAGTGGATAAGCATTTGAATCAATACATGTGCTAAGGCCTGCCTCACTCCGTTACTACTTGGATATTAACTGAATGTTTACAGTATTGCAAGGACAGTTCCTGGGTGAATACATAAGCAATCACTGCCTTCTGATTCTACCTAAACTTGAGAACAGGAAAGGTTTTTAAGCAGTTATGCATATGCAAAGATATAGATGCAGAGATGCTAAGGTCCAGGGATCCCAGTTCCAGAGAAAATTGCCCAGTATATATGTGACTTGTTGACTCGAGACACTGGACCTCTATGGTCTCAGGGAAAGTACATGCGTAAAGTTATGAGTCAAAAGCTCCTCCTTGATTACTTTGGAATAAGAAGTCAGAGTACTTAGGTAAGTACAGGTTATTGTTTTATTTGTTCAAACATAAAGAGTTCTTTTTCATCCTGTATTTTTTATTATTTTATTGTTTCTTTCTTCACATTTGGAGCAAAGTGAACAGCCGACACGTGTTTCACCCAGTGGCTCAAAGTTGGGCCAGGGCTTTTTCAAGGCTGGAAGAAGATATTAGTGAGGCAATGTTAGATAGATTTAGCTCAGGATCTCAATGTCATCCAGTTGCACCCAGTGGTATGTGAATAGAGTGAACGTAATCTACAGAAAAAGAACAATGACACTATAAAAGTGCTCAAGAGAAGATGTGAAGAAAAAGAAAGTACTCCCATTAATCAAATAATAGAAGGGATTATTTAATCAGTTTCAAGAACAGTGGGGGTACTGAGTGATAATTTTATTTTTATTTATGCTGCAGTCTGCATGTAAAGCCAAGAACGGTTTCAGAAGAAAAGCAACCTTTGTGACAAATTAGTATTTATTAATATGCTTTTAAGGTCAGTTTATATTAGTACATGCTTTCAACTCCAACGGGATAACTAGATCCCACCCGGGATCATGCTGTTTTGTTCATGCTTCAGTATAGCTGATGCGCAGATCTATAACACATTTATCATTTCAAATATGTACCTTATTATTCAAGATTGCGGCACAGCATATTAGCTTAGCGTTTCATTTTTCAAAGATGCTTCACAAAAGGGCAGAGTGAATATCTACGCAAGAGTGAGCAGGGAAAAAAAGGACAGATATAGATGTCAGCAGAGTTAATCAAAAAGGATTCATTTAGTTTGTTATACCAATGATATCAAAGCGGAGGAGAAGAGGGACCAAGATTGCAGTATATTTACAGTCCGTTCTGATCTAAGCCAAAAAAATTGTTCACTGAACGGGTAAATTTATACACGTTTTACTCGAAGAGCAATGAGAACCTTGTGGATTGCTATTTATTTTAATGTCTCATGCTTTAAAATAGGAGGATATTGTTACATTCCAAGATCTCATGGGGCAAAGCGTTTAGTGCTCTAGAGCAAGTTAGCACGTTGTTTAGAAGAGAAAAGTATGGTAATTGCATGAAAGCATCATGCGCTATGTTCTTCTTTTCTTGAGCCGTTTTTAGCAGGGAACACAGAAAAGGGACGGTTTCGTATTTCTATAAGCCGTTATTAAGTGCCATTATCGGTACTTTAGAAAGAAACGGCCTTAAAGTCACTTACTTTTAGTCTGCTCGCGAAGATCGTAGTCCCAGGGTAATCCCAAACATGGTTCTTCCCACTAGAGTGTTAGCGTTGTGGGCCGCAGCCATCTTTAAGAAGGGCTGCAGAGTCCGATCACGTGTTTAGGGCATTCTAGATAGTATTCGCTCTCGATTGGTAGCGCCATCTTTAAATGTTTTATTACAATGCAGCGTGCACCCGTCATGTATATGGGATTAGGGAATGAATGGCAAGATTTTATACTGTGAATATTTACAGGTTCCCCTATTTGTATTTCTTTGTTTCAAAGACCGAAGCCAGGAGATTTAATCATGTCTGAGATATCTTAGAAGGGTCCATGAACAGGCGTTTTCAAAGGCCCAATATTAAAAGATAAGAGCAATATACAGATCAAAAAACAGGTCCAAAATGCAAAGATATGAAGTACACAAATGCTTCTCTCACAGTGGTTCCCAAATGCACACAGACTCACAGTGTGATTCTAGACAAGCAACACTATCCCTAGGAGTTTACCAAAACTCATTCACTACTGTGGAAGGGGTAAGGGGACTTCAGACAATCTATATATTTCAGTACTGCACTTTAGTGTCAAACCCTGACTCATTTTATCAATGCATAAGCAAAGACTGGCTTCTAATGCTACTAAAACTTGATAACATGACATGTTTTAAAACAGTTATCTGTCAGCAAATACATGATGTTACCAAATGCTTCTCTCACAGCGGTTCCCAAATGCACACAGACTCACAGTGTGATTCTAGACAAGCAACACTATCACTAGGAGTTTACCAAAACTCATTCACTACTGTGGAAGGGGTAAGGGGAGTGCACACAATCTACATATTTAAGTACTGCACTTTAGTGTCAAAGCCTGACTAATTTTACCGATGCATAAGCAAAGACTGGCTTTTAATGCTACTAAAACTTGACAACATGACAGGTTTTAAAACAGTTGTCTGTCAGCAAATACACGATGTTACCAAATACTTCTCTCACAATCCTTACCCAAATGCACACAGACTCACAGTGTGATTTTAGACAAGCAACACTATCCTAGGAGTTTACCAAAACTCATTCACTAGTCTTTAAGGGGTAAGGGTACTGCACACAATCTACATATTTCAGTACTGCACTTTAGTGTCAAAGCCTGACTCATTTTATCAATACATAAGCAATGACTGGCTTCTAATGCTGCTAAAACTTGACAACATGACAGGTTTTAAAACAGGTATCTGTCAGCAAATACATGATGTTACCAAATGCTTCTCTCACAGTGGTTCCCAAATGCACACAGACTCACAGTGTGATTCTAGACAAGCAACACTATCACTAGGAGTTTACCAGAACTCATTCACTACTGTGGAAGGGGTAAGGGGACTGCACACAATGTACTTATTTAAGTACTGCACTTTAGTGTCAAATCCTGACTCATTTTATCAATGCATAAGCAAAGACTGGCTTTTAATGTTACTAAAACTTGACAACATGACAGGTTTTAAAACAGTTATCTGTCAGCAAATACATGATGTTTTACCAAATGCTTCTCTCACAATGGTTACCCAAATGTACGCAAACTCACAGTGTGATTCTAGACAAGCAACACTATCCCTAGGAGTTTACCAAAACTCATTCACTACTCTGGAAGGGGTAAGGGTACTGCACACAATCTACATATTTAAGTACTGCACTTTAGTGTCAAAGCCTGACTCATTTTATCAATGCACAAGCAAAGACTGGCTTTTAATGCTACTAAAACTTGACAACATGACAGGTTTTAAAACAATTATCTGCAAGCAAATACATGATATTACCAAATGCTTCTCTCACAATGCTTACCCAAATACACACAGACTCACAGTGTGATTGTAGACAGCCAACTATCCCTTGTACAAAATACATTTACTAGTCTACAAGATCTAAGGTGACTGCACACATTGCAGAAAATCTTCTACTATAGATTAGTACCAAAATGTTTCTCTCAAAATGATTCCTAAATGCACACAGACTCACTGTGTGATTCTAGACAAGCAACACTTTCCCTTGCACTATACCAAAACACATTTCTTAATCTACAAATACTACATTTTAGTGTAGAAACATGACTCATTTTGTAAATTCATAAACAATGACTGGTTTCTAAATGTACCAAAATATAAAAACAGCACAGTTATCTGTCTGCAAACGCATGAAAAACACAAATGCTTATCACAGAATGGTTTCTACATGCACACACACTGTCAATAAGATTGTAGACAAAAAAAACTACTCCCTGGACTTTAGCAGGAGAAATACATTGGTCTGATTAAAATCAAAATAGACCACATACATCCCCTCATAATTAAATAACTCACCTTTCAAGTTGTTTTGTAGATTAAGAGGTATATCAGTCACACACCAGATTTTTTTATATAGAATCTCTGCACTGTGCACCTGTCAGCAAAACCAAAGAATAGCAAAGTTTCCCTCTCATTTTCCACACATATACATGTAAATATCAAATCACATTCCTTCCCACATAAATTCAAAAGCTAACGCACATTTCTATTGGTTAAACATTTGAACCCTTACCAAATGACAAAAATGTGAACCCTACCCCTAATCTGCCTTCTTCCTGTTTCCATAGAAACCGGTCATGTAACACTGAACTGAGCACACAGGTCACAAGTTCAGCACACAATGTTGCTAATCAAAACAGCAAGTGTGCTTGACTTTTCAGCATATCAGCTTATCATATATAATGTTCCTTTCAACCAGTTTTTGTTAACCAATAAGAATCATGCGTTTAAAAAACAGAAACATGCACCCTACCTTTCAGTGTAGAAGGTTGTCAAACAACCAATGATTTCTTGTCTTTTTCCAAAACTGCATCATAGCCACCATTTTAGAAAAATCTTACTTTTCAAACTGCCATTTCATTTACAGAAACCATCTGAGTGCATCCAGACCTCCCTTCAAGATGCTTAGAGTGTGGATTGTGGGACACAGATATATTTTTTGGAGCCAAAGGTATGCAGAAAACAAAGGCATTCACAAAGACCTAGGTTTGCCAAATGTAGACATTAAATGGATTGGACAGAGAGGGTTAAAGTGGCACCAATTGATGCCATTGGTAAAATCCTTTATGCATATCCAACACCCTGACCTCATAATAGTGCACTGTGGTGGCAATAACCTAGGCACTTTGACTGGGGTATGTCTGGAAATGCTTATGAAGGACACCTTTGCAGAATTGATTTCACTCTTTCCCAAAACTGCCTTTGTGTATTCTAACATATGCCAAAGGCAGAAATGGAACTGGTCCAATCATTTTTGTCCACAAATTGAGAAAGCTGGGAAACATGTGAATAAATCTGTTTCTGCTTTTCTCCGAGGCTATAGAATGGGGCCCATTTACAATAACAATCTGCGCTTTCATATGTAAGAGATGTATAGGAGAGATGGAGTACACTTTACTAATGAAGGAAACAGAGTCTTCCTCAACAACTTTAGACTCTGTATAGGTACTTACTTATAAGTACCAAAAACTCTCAATGAACGCAACAGCTCTTTTTAGAGCCACTCAAGAACAAAAAACTTAAGCTTGATGTTTATCTCCCAAAAAATTCAGTTTTTTTTCCTTGGATCCGCGCACACAACGTGTTAGGAACCTCGCACCCAACGCGTTAGGATGCACGACTCCTAATTTCACAGTAAAAAAAAAATAGCCCCTATCACTAATTTTTATTATCCCCGGGGACCCCATCCCCGGGGTTTATTAAAAAAACGTTGGGGACTGTGGAGGAAGCCCCAACACCCCCACGGTCCCAGCCGGCTCCCCGCGTCCTTCGGGAGCCAGAATTGCTTTTCCACATGGGGAGCTGCTAACATGCAGCTCCCCGTGTGGAAAAGCAATATCGTTTGGATTTTGAAAGAGAGAGGAGGTTTCCCTGCTCTCTCTTTCAAAATCCAAACGAAGTTTGCTATGGGAAGGCGGGAGACTCCCGCCCTCTCATAGCAAACAACAGTGTCCTGGGGGTGGGTACCCCAGGACACTGTAGGAGCTGGCCCTGGGGGGGTGGCGGTCCCCAGAGCCCTCTAGGGCTCCAGGAGGGGGGCCACGCGGCCCCCCTCCCCCATTCATTTGTAAAGATTTTGCCCCCGGGATTTGGCCCTACTGGGGGCTAATTATTAATGAAGCGCGGAAGCCCGCGCTTCGGGTGGGTTTTTTTTTCAGCCGGATCCACGCACCCTGCGCGCATTTTGCTGTTTAAAAAAAAAAAGGGCCCCCTAAGCAACACTAGAGGGTCAGAGTATTTATGCCCTGCCCCCTTTACATCTTTCACAGACTCATTTCCCTTACTTAATCAGCCTCACTTCTACCGAGGCACAAAATGGCTGCCAACAGTTCCTGGTTTCGAATGTAGACAGACACTTGACAGCCAATTGGTATTCAGCGCATGATCGGGAGGGTGCGTGCTCAGTTCGCAGAGGGTGCGCATAGGGTGTGCGGATCCTCCGAGGCCATAAATATATCTATCTTTTTTACTCTCATTTTCTCAGGAACTACTGAACGGATTTACACCATTTATGCAAAAAGCACGAGTCTGAACTGAGGACTACCTCTTTGCCAAATTTGGTGTCATTTTGTTCAGCAGTTCGGGCTGTAGCTGCGTCAACAGGTCCTAAGGGAAATTGCATGGGGAAAACGCATTTTGGGACCCCTCTTTTTTTCTCGGCCCCTGCTTGACGAATCACCACAAAATGTTTGTCGATAGGAGCGGACCGGAGCTGGCCAAAAGTTTGGAAAATGTTGCGACGATTCGTCAACAGGAGCCAGACTTATTGGGAATAGAATGTTTCGGATTTCCCATGGAAAATAGGTCCTAACTATAACTACCTACTATATTAGTATATATATATATATCTATCTATATCTATCTATCTATCTATCTATCTATCTATCTATCTATCTATATATATATATATATATATTGCCAAACACCACGTCTCTGGAAAAAACGTGCGGCGCACTCAGGCTCAATCAGAAGAAATTTGCTTTATTCATTCTTCTCCGTGAAGACTAACACACGCGTTCCGGCACCCTGGCCTTCGTCAGTGTTAGTTTGTCATGTTCAAAACACACATATAAATAATAGGTACGGTCATTGGTCAATAGGACTAGCAAGTAGCATCGACAAGGGACTTCGCTGGGGGTTAACCACAATTCATCGTAACCACAGCGGCCATATTTGAATTACCACACAGACATGAAAATCAAGTATAATACATTACAGCACGTCATTTGATCCCAGTTGGCAACTGTAAATATGCAGTAAATCGGCGATAACCATTCACGAAATTAAACATATGCCATTGATATACCATTTTGTCAATCAGATTAATTTTGTGACCATGCAATGACATGATTTGCTGTGTCTGTGGCAAAAAAGATCTGGCTCCCAAAAGCATGGAATACACAATAGCGCCCACCAATGGGCGTAGCCATAGCTGAGATGGACACGGTGCAGACCTAAATTCGTTTACTACCGGTCCCGTCGATGGTGCTATATCCAACTAAATGTTAGAAAAGAGAAAGACCAAAAAGTGAAGGGCGTTCACTCAATCTACACAGAATATATACAAAAATAAATCAGTAATTCAAAGAACGCAAAATTGAGCCCTCCAATGGGCATAATCACGAATGGCATACAATAATCAGGAAATGAGAGGTAAACATTCAATCCACAGACATTTCATAACTACATGATGATGCTATATAGAAAAATGGAAACTGGAAAGAAAATCAGCCAATGAAGGACCATAATTCTTCCTCCATATTGAGGCCACCAGGGGTGCGTGTCTGTAATTCGATAATGAAACGCGCCTCTAATTGGCGTAGCTCTCTTACTCTATCACCTCCTCTTTCGGTGATGGGGACATGGTCCAAACAAAAATAGCTGAGTTTATCACTATGGGATTCATGCTTGTCTGCAAAGTGCCTGGCTACAGGGTATGTTGTGTCATGATTAGTGATTGCCCGTGTGTGCTCCAAAACACGTTTCTTAGCAGGGTGGATAGTACTCCCAATATATTGGAGACTACACGGGCACACCAGGCAATAAACAACAAAACTGGTATTGCAGTTGAGGAATTTGTTAATGCTGCGTGTTCCTGTTCTGCCTGGAACAGTATACTCTTTTACCTTTTTGCTATTTTTACATGCTTTGCAAGAGGCACATGGGTAAAAACCTGACGGAGTGTTTTTGGGAACCTTATCAGTAAAGTGACTGCGTACCAGCAGGTCTTTTAACGACTTGCTTTTACGATAAGTCACCTCAGGCTTGCATGGTGTATCTTGACCAATAATGTTGTCAGTCTGCAATATGCTCCAATTCTTCTCTACAAGGTTTCTTATGATCCCAGCCTTGGTTGAGAAGCCTAGAATAAGTCGGGGACCACCCGGATTGTCCTCTGCTTGGGTCAATTTGGATTGTTCCAAACCAAGGAGGGAGTGTCTCTCAATTGATTGCACCTTAAGGACAGTTTCACTCAGGAGGGTGTTGGTGTAACCTCTTTGTCTAAACCTTCTGAGCGATTCACTTGCTGCCTGGGTGTAATCTATGGGGAGTGTGCAATTCCTTTTAAGACGCAACAACTCCCCATAGGGAATGCTGTTAATGAGTGACCATGGATGTTGACTGGTGAAATGTAAGACTGAATTCCCTGCGGTGGGTTTGCGGTAGAGCTTGGTGCAAATTTTCCCATCTGCTACAAATACTGAGAGGTCTAGGAAGGGTACTTCAATCTTGCTAATCAAGCTGGTAAAATGCAGATTCAGAGAGTTGGTATTGAGAATATTAATATATTCTATTGCTTCATCAGGAGTACCCTTCCACACGATGAACAGGTCATCGATGTAGCGTGCCCATAGGGCAATTTTGTCGACCCATGCCTCGTTGACCTCCGACCAGGCCACGTGCTTCTCCCACCAGCCCACGAACAGGTTCGCGTAGCTGGGGGCGAAGCACGTGCCCATCGCAGTACCTTGAGTCTGCAGGTACAGTTGCCCCCCAAACAAGAAAATATTGTTGTGCAGACAAAATTCAGCAAATTCAAAAAGCATAGTGTTATGCATCTGATATTTCAGGGGTCTGGCTTTGAGAAAGTATTGGAGTGCCCCCAGCCCGTCAGTGTGTGCAATACAAGTGTAAAGACTGGTTATGTCCATAGTGATAAGCACAAAGTCTGGTTCCCACTGTATTTCCTGAATGCGTTTAATGAAATCTGTGGTGTCCTGGATGTAAGAACTTAAATCCTTCACCAGAGGGAACAAGAAATGATCAACATAAATAGATACTTTTTCGAGCAGACTCTCTTTGCTAGAAACAATTGGACGTCCTGGAGGTCTCAGGGCATCCTTGTGGATTTTGGGTAAATGGTAGAATGTGGGTAATACCGGACTGTCCACTTTGAGGAACTGAAATTCATCTTCCTCCAGGATGCCACTGTTCCTCCATTTATCCAGCAGATTGTAGAGTGCTAACACACTGGTGTTATATCTTTCCCTTTGGATTTTTTGATAGCTGGAAGAATCACCCAAAAGGCGTAATGCTTCGCCTCTTTAGAGGTCCTTGGACATTACAACTACATTACCGCCCTTGTCGGACTGTTTAATAACGATGCCAGTGTCTTCTCTGAGGGTCTTGACTGCTGTCCATTGGGCTTTCGATAGATTAAAGAGGCGTTTGTTAGTGTGTTGCCGTGGTTTATCTTGCATGCGCAGAATGTTCAGATCCTTAATCATAGAATCATGAAAGCAGTCAATTGCATCAAAGGGCATTCTCGGGATAAACCTCGATTTCTTTTTAAATTTACTTCTCCCACTGGTCTGTCCGATCCCAAGATGCGGGAGTCCATCCGGCTCTGTTGTTGTCATGTCCAATTGCAAATCATGTAAGGCTTGGAGTGCCTCAGAGTCATGTCCTGTAAGCTCGTCCGTTGATAAATATGCTGAGGTCGGAGAAGGCAAGGTTGGATGCAGTTTGAATGTTTTCTGCAACTTTAATTTGCGTATGAAACAGTATAAATCAATCCGTGTTTGTACATAGTCCCATTCAGAAGTTGGACAGAATGTGAGACCTTTCTCGAGAACTGAGATTTCATCCTTGGTCAATGTTCTCGTGGAAAGATTAATTACTGTTTGCTTATTCATTTCCTGTTGGTCCCACGCTTGCCTCTCGTCGCTCGGGGTGCTCCACCCCCTCTTCCGTTTCTTGCCCCCTCTCCTGGTTTTCCGGTGCTTCGGTCTGGGGGTTTCACTCGTTGCGGATATCTTCTCCATGATTCTTTCATGATTTCGTATTCCCTGGGAAAATCCGGTTCCCTACTGCCACTCGCACCTTGATCCAACGGAATGGCTTCTATTTCTGCTTGTTCGATTTCAACCTCCGACTCTGATGTATCTCTTTGGTCCAATGCTCTGCTTTTGGAGGTTGCTGACTGAAGGGTCTTCCTCGGTGCGTCATACTTCCTGGCAAACGTCAGAACTCTCCCCGATTCGTAATCCTGTTGGTCTCTTGCAAACTTGCTTTGTTTGCGTCTTTTAATGTCGTTTTCGTATGAAATCAATCTACTTTTCATTTGACTTCTCAGATTTTCCATCTCCGAGTGTTCCCCCAGAGAAGAGATGTGTTGCTCTATCTCATTGATTTCATCCAGGAGTTTGGTTCTGTCGCTTTTGGCATATGTAATTAATATTTGTACCATTCCTTTGGAAGATGCCACCGTGTGCTCTGCCCAGTCTTTTAATAAATTAGGGTCCGGATTTTCATATGAGGGGATGGTATAAATCCGAAGCCCCCGAGGTATGCGACCCACATCCAGATACCTCTGTAGGGAGGTCGCCTCCCACCACTTCCTGATTTCTTTTTCATAGGTGCGTTCCAGCTTTGTGAACCACCCTTTCAAATTATCTGGCCGTCTGTCAGTACCTGTGCCTGCATCCGAAACCAACCCAGATGCGGCGCCCTGAAAGACCAATTCAGCTGCTTCCAATCTTTCAGCATCGCTGAACATCGCTCTTCAAGGAAGCGAACGAAGTAATATGAATATATTATAGCTGCAATATCGGCGAAAATCACCGGAGCCACTGCGCACTTGCCGTAGATCACCTTGATTACAATGAAGGCTTAAAGACAGACTCACCAGGTTGGTAGAACTACTTCGTGTTCTACACGCCAGCTGGTCGGTATGTGTATCCGCTGTGTCTACCGAGGCTTGGTGAGGAGTCCAATCAGCCAGTCAATTCCCGCAATCTTGCTTCGAAGAGTTGCAACATCCAGGTAACGGTGGAGCAAGGTCTCAGTCCATAAGCAAAAAACAACACCGCCCCACTCCTTTGCTCTCTGCAGTGCGGGTGCACCAATTGCGCGGGCGATAGCGCAAATAATTATTGCCAAACACCACGTCTCTGGAAAAAACGTGCGGCGCACTCAGGCTCAATCAGAAGAAATTTGCTTTATTCATTCTTCTCCGTGAAGACTAACACATGCGTTCCGGCACCCTGGCCTTCGTCAGTGTTAGTTTGTCATGTTCAAAACACACATATAAATAATAGGTACGGTCATTGGTCAATAGGACTAGCAAATAGCATCGACAAGGGACTTCGCTGAGGGTTAACCACAATTCATCGTAACCACAGCGGCCATATTTGAATTACCACACAGACATGAAAATCAAGTATAATACATTACAGCACGTCATTTGATCCTTGTTGGCAACTGTAAATATGCAGTAAATCGGCGATAACCATTCACGAAATTAAACATATGCCATTGATATACCATTTTGTCAATCAGATTAATTTTGTGACCATGCAATGACATGATTTGCTGTGTCTGTGGCAAAAAAGATCTGGCTCCCAAAAGCATGGAATACACAATAGCGCCCACCAATGGGCGTAGCCATAGCTGAGATGGACACGGTGCAGACCTAAATTCGTTTACTACCGGTCCCGTCGATGGTGCTATATCCAACTAAATGTTAGAAAAGAGAAAGACCAAAAAGTGAAGGGCGTTCACTCAATCTACACAGAATATATACAAAAATAAATCAGTAATTCAAAGAACGCAAAATTGAGCCCTCCAATGGGCATAATCACGAATGGCATACAATAATCAGGAAATGAGAGGTAAACATTCAATCCACAGACATTTCATAACTACATGATGATGCTATATAGAAAAATGGAAACTGGAAAGAAAATCAGCCAATGAAGGACCATAATTCTTCCTCCATATTGAGGCCCCCAGGGGTGCGTGTCTGTAATTCGATAATGAAACGCGCCTCTAATTGGTGTAGCTCTCTTACTCTATCACCTCCTCTTTCGGTGATGGGGACATGGTCCAAACAAAAATAGCTGAGTTTATCACTACGGGATTCATGCTTGTCTGCAAAGTGCCTGGCTACAGGGTATGTTGTGTCATGATTAGTGATTGCCCGTGTGTGCTCCAAAACACGTTTCTTAGCAGGGTGGATAGTACTCCCAATATATTGGAGACCACACGGGCACACCAGGCAATAAACAACAAAACTGGTATTGCAGTTGAGGAATTTGTTAATGCTGCGTGTTCCTGTTCTGCCTGGAACAGTATACTCTTTTACCTTTTTGCTATTTTTACATGCTTTGCAAGAGGCACATGGGTAAAAACCTGACGGAGTGTTTTTGGGAACCTTATCAGTAAAGTGACTGCGTACCAGCAGGTCTTTTAACGACTTGCTTTTACGATAAGTCACCTCAGGCTTGCATGGTGTATCTTGACCAATAATGTTGTCAGTCTGCAATATGCTCCAATTCTTCTGTACTAGCTTTCTTATGATCCCAGCCTTGGTTGAGAAGCCTAGAATAAGTCGGGGACCACCCGGATCGTCCTCTGCTTGGGTCAATTTGGATTGTTCCAAACCAAGGAGGGAGTGTCTCTCAATTGATTGCACCTTAAGGGCAGTTTCACTCAGGAGGGTGTTGGTGTAACCTCTTTGTCTAAACCTTCTGAGCGATTCACTTGCTGCCTGGGTGTAATCTATGGGGAGTGTGCAATTCCTTTTAAGACGCAACAACTCCCCATAGGGAATGCTGTTAATGAGTGACCATGGATGTTGACTGGTGAAATGTAAGACTGAATTCCCTGCGGTGGGTTTGCGGTAGAGCTTGGTGCAAATTTTCCCATCTGCTACAAATACTGAGAGGTCTAGGAAGGGTACTTCAATCTTGCTAATCAAGCTGGCAAAATGCAGATTCAGAGAGTTGGTATTGAGAATATTAATATATTCTATTGCTTCATCAGGAGTACTCTTCCACACGATGAACAGGTCATCGATGTAGCGTGCCCATAGGGCAATTTTGTCGACCCATGCCTCGTTGACCTCCGACCAGGCCACGTGCTTCTCCCACCAGCCCATGAACAGGTTTGCGTAGCTGGGGGCGAAGCACGTGCCCATCGCAGTACCTTGAGTCTGCAGGTACAGTTGCCCCCCAAACAAGAAAATATTGTTGTGCAGACAAAATTCAGAAAATTCAAAAAGCATAGTGTTATGCATCTGATATTTTCAAGGGTCTGGCTTTGAGAAAGTATTGGAGTGCCCCCAGCCCGTCAGTATATATATCTATATATATATATATATATATATATATATATATATATATATATATATATATATATATATATATATATAAGTGAGTTTAAAGCATTCAGAGACCTCCAGGCGCACAGCGCGCGGCAAAAATGAATGAACGAACTCCTCTTCGTCGGTGCTTGAAAATATTTGTTTATTCACTCCCTTCTGCTTGCCATGAGGCATTTAGTCCGAAAAACGGCCTTGATCACATATATATTAGGGGTGGGCGGAATTTGCGTAATCGCGTTACGCAAATCTCCGCGAAACGGTAAAAAATCTCCGCGAACACGCAGAAATTCCGCGAACACGCGGAATTGCTTGTTCGCGATGCTTTTTTCATGGTCACAGTTGCTGTTTGCGTGCTCGGGGAGAAATATCTCGCGAACACGCATTTTGAGAACGCGAACAAGAAAAAAATTCACGAAGTCGCGGAAAGCAGAATTTTGGGCAATTTCGCGTTCTCCACGGAACGCGAAATTACCGAAATTCCGCAAATTCCGCGAGCGGAACGGAATTTACCGCCCATAGGTTTCAGGGGCGTTATAGTTAGCTGGACTTTTCGCTCGTACAAAACCATCGAAATTCCCCCGTTATAGTTAGTTCAGCTAACTATAACTCGCGTGCCCGCAATGCACTGCTGATGATGTCACATATTACATCACTCATGACATGGTCAGTGACATCACTCATGACATCACTCATGACATATCAAATGACATCACTGATGACATCATCCTTGTGTCAAAAATAGAAACTAACATTTTCAAAACAATGGACATACCAATACCAGTTACAACAACCTATTCAGTAATTCTAAGATCCACATACACATTCCCTCATTCACCAACAGTCCTATACAGTCACTCATACATGTACTCACTCATCATATGTACTCATACACCTATACATCCTGTTACACAATGCCACTCATCCATAGAGTTACTCACACACATAGTCATTCATGCTAATAAAGAATCAAACATCCATTTACTTGCATATACAGTTATACACACACCACCTCACTTACTTCTACAGAAACGTACACATACTTAGTCTTTTAAACAATCACTTATAGAAACACATACTTATTCATACAGGAACTCTTCCAATCTCTCACTCTCACATATACTCACTTATATACACCAATAGTCACATATACTAGTTTAAAACTTATGTAGTTACTCATAAAGACACTATTGAGACAGTCATTCACTCACTAACACACCCCTGCACACACTCATCCACCCACACAGTTCTGCACACATGCTGTCTTCAACACATACAAACAGTGAGTCACTCATTCATGCACCTATGCACTACGTAATACCCCCCACCGAACCATACAGACACTCAGACACTCATACTGATACTCAAAAAACCAACTAATAACCTATATAGACACTCATGTAGCTACTCACCAGCCCATGCAGCCACTTATACACAAAGTGAGAGACTGATACAGATATTTACATATTTAAACATTACTCACTAAGCCATGTATTCACTGAGATACACTTAATCAGTCAGTTATACAATCAAGTTTTCAAAAACAAATCATCGATTTAGACACTTACATACCCATTTATTCTTCCATCGACCTTGAGACATACATATATAAAACATATTTAATTTTCAGAAAAACACACATTCACTGGATGATGTCGTCAGTGATGTCATCAGTAATGTCACTGACCATGTCATGAGTGATGTCATATGTGACGTCATCAGCAGTGCATTGCGGGCGCGCAAATTATAGTTAGCTGAAATAACTATAGCGGGGGAATTTCAATGGTTTTGTACGAGTGAAAAGTCCAGCTAACTATAACGCCCCTGAAACCTTTGTTTTTTTCAGTGAATATATATAGACATACATATCTAAACATATATATAATCTGCATATCTATATAAATACAAATATAAATGCATGCATACATATACAAATATGCATACATATGCATGTTATGTACATGAAAGTTTGAAAAACACTAATAAAACAAAGCTAAAAAGCCACCTAATTACAAACAGAATTGCTTTAACTTAAAGGAGGGCGAGACCTATTGCATTTTCAATGCTTGTTTACTTTGGTTACATCAAGAAGGCATTCAGATGTGTCACACGTTTGCTATAAATTCTGAATGGTAGCACTCTAGTTGCTCATTAGATCACTGTAGTAAAGCTACTGCTCACCAGGGATGTCTGCTGCTGGTATTCAAAGTGCATGTTTCAGTCTGCATGTCAGAATTTTTTAATGAAATAGAAGAGGATTTGAGAAGTCAAAATGTGCCCTAATTTTTCTTTCTGCAGCACTAATCATAATTTCTATGGCAAAATGAACACCCTCATTTTGTTCCTTTGCAAATTAAATGTTTTGCATGTTACCACTTTGTTCCAATCAAGATGGCTTCAGGTGTGCCATACTTTTGTCATAAGTAAGACTGTGAGCGCTCTAGTTGTTCTTAAGAACACTCTGGGACATTCTGTCATTGGGCTATACTTGGGCTACATCTGGGTGATATTTGTGCTACATTTGGGCTCTTTTGTCTATGGTAGCCATCTTGGCAGCCATCTTGGGATACTTATTTGTTATATGATGTTTCCTAATTTCCTCATTTACTACAGTCTCCTCAGTAGGAAATACTTTCAGTTTTTTACTTTGATTCCATCAAGAAGGCATTCAGATGTGTCACACATTTGCCATAACTTCTGAATGTTAGCACTCTAGTTGCTCATTAGATCACTGAAGAAAAGCTACTGCTCACCAGGGAAGTCTGCTGCTGGTATTGAAAGTGCATGTTTCAGTCTGCATGTCAGAATTTTTTGATGAAATAGAAGAGGATTTGAGAAGTCACTCAAAATGTGCCCTAATTTTTCTTTCTGCAGCACTAATCATACTTTCTATGGCAAAA
The DNA here is from genome assembly GCF_964204655.1 of Triturus cristatus. Taxonomy (NCBI): domain Eukaryota; kingdom Metazoa; phylum Chordata; class Amphibia; order Caudata; family Salamandridae; genus Triturus; species Triturus cristatus. The sequence goes on along the minus strand of NC_140594.1, from coordinate 701,210,155 downwards.
TGAACCCCCTCATGTTGTTCCTTTTTAAATTAAATGTTTTAAGAGTTACCACTTTATTCCAATCAAGATGGCTTCAGGTGTGCAATACGTTTGTCATAAGTAGGACTGTTAGCGCTCTAGTTGTTCTTTAGAACACTCTGGGAAGCTGCAGTAGAACACAAAAGAATCAACTGACAGTCTCTGCCCTTGTTGGATGTACATGTTTTACTGAGAATGTCAGACTTCTTTCTCACATGTCTGAGAAAGATAATGTGAATTTACAGAAAATATGCTCTCAGTTTAGCTTATAGATCACCTTCCAAACCTCTGTGGGAAAAGCATGAGAAAATGGTTCTCTCACAAACATGATTCATGATATCCCAGCAGAAGGTTTTTTTTACATGGTAAAATCACTTTAGAACACACCACAATTCCTAAAATGAGAATGGTACCATCAACAAATGATTTATAATGTAACTAAAGTCTTAAAACCTTCTATTAACTGCAATGCTTTTTAATGAGGTGCTATCATGTATATTGGTCCCAAGATGGCTGCCAACACTTCTTGGGTGAAGTGCTGACAGCCAATCCGATCTCACAATGAGATGTGTGGTTAGGCTCCACCCAGATATATATGTGATTTTACTTTTCATTTTCTCAGGAACTACTGAACGGATTTACACCATTTAACCAAAAGGCACGAGTCTGAACGGAGGACACCAACTTAATTTTAGCCTCCCTTTTAAAATTCCTTCACATTTGCGGAATATTTCAAAATATTCTGTTTTAAATGTAGATTCTATATTTATATACACTTTATTCTGTTAATACTATTCAATATTTTAAGCAGTTGTGGGCCTAAAGGGGTGTCCGGACCAGAGGTTCAGAACCGCTAGTTTGGGTAGATGTATTTTAGCTTACCTCACTTTAGAGAAACCTCTACAAGGAAAGTAGTCAAGACGTATTTGTTTAAGACTGGTGTGTACTACAGCCTTGCACTAAATTGTAAAATAAGAAATTTGCTTCATTAACAGAGTGACTTGAAATGGAATGGCTTCTATTTCTGCTTGTTCGATTTCAACCTCCGACTCTGATGTATCTCTTTGGTCCAATGCTCTGCTTGTGGAGGTTGCTGACTGAAGGGTCTTCCTCGGTGCGTCATACTTCCTGGCAAACGTCAGAACTCTCCCCGATTCGTAATCCTGTTGGTCTCTTGCAAACTTGCTTTGTTTGCGTCTTTTAATGTCGTTTTCGTATGAAATCAATCTACTTTTCATTTGACTTCTCAGATTTTCCATCTCCGAGTGTTCCCCCAGAGTAGAGATGTGTTGCTCTATCTCATTGATTTCATCCAGGAGTTTGGTTCTGTCGCTTTTGGCATATGTAATTAATATTTGTACCATTCCTTTGGAAGATGCCACCGTGTGCTCTGCCCAGTCTTTTAATAAATTAGGGTCCGGATTTTCATATGAGGGGATGGTATAAATCCGAAGCCCCCGAGGTATGCGACCCACATCCAGATACCTCTGTAGGGAGGTCGCCTCCCACCACTTCCTGATTTCTTTTTCATAGGTGCGTTCCAGCTTTGTGAACCACCCTTTCAAATTATCTGGCCGTCTGTCAGTACCTGTGCCTGCATCCGAAACCAACCCAGATGCGGCGCCCTGAAAGACCAATTCAGCTGCTTCCAATCTTTCAGCATCGCTGAACATCGCTCTTCAAGGAAGCGAACGAAGTAATATGAATATATTATAGCTGCAATATCGGCGAAAATCACCGGAGCCACTGCGCACTTGCCGTAGATCACCTTGATTACAATGAAGGCTTAAAGACAGACTCACCAGGTTGGTAGAACTACTTCGTGTTCTACACGCCAGCTGGTCGGTATGTGTATCCGCTGTGTCTACCGAGGCTTGGTGAGGAGTCCAATCAGCCAGTCAATTCCCGCAATCTTGCTTCGAAGAGTTGCAACATCCAGGTAACGGTGGAGCAAGGTCTCAGTCCATAAGCAAAAAACAACACCGCCCCACTCCTTTGCTCTCTGCAGTGTGGGTGCACCAATTGCGCGGGCGATAGCGCAAATAATTATTGCCAAACACCACGTCTCTGGAAAAAACGTGCGGCGCACTCAGGCTCAATCAGAAGAAATTTGCTTTATTCATTCTTCTCCGTGAAGACTAACACATGCGTTCCGGCACCCTGGCCTTCGTCAGTGTTAGTTTGTCATGTTCAAAACACACATATAAATAATAGGTACGGTCATTGGTCAATAGGACTAGCAAATAGCATCGACAAGGGACTTCGCTGAGGGTTAACCACAATTCATCGTAACCACAGCGGCCATATTTGAATTACCACACAGACATGAAAATCAAGTATAATACATTACAGCACGTCATTTGATCCCAGTTGGCAACTGTAAATATGCAGTAAATCGGCGATAACCATTCACGAAATTAAACATATGCCATTGATATACCATTTTGTCAATCAGATTAATTTTGTGACCATGCAATGACATGATTTGCTGTGTCTGTGGCAAAAAAGATCTGGCTCCCAAAAGCATGGAATACACAATAGCGCCCACCAATGGGCGTAGCCATAGCTGAGATGGACACGGTGCAGACCTAAATTCGTTTACTACCGGTCCCGTCGATGGTGCTATATCCAACTAAATGTTAGAAAAGAGAAAGACCAAAAAGTGAAGGGCGTTCACTCAATCTACACAGAATATATACAAAAATAAATCAGTAATTCAAAGAACGCAAAATTGAGCCCTCCAATGGGCATAATCACGAATGGCATACAATAATCAGGAAATGAGAGGTAAACATTCAATCCACAGACATTTCATAACTACATGATGATGCTATATAGAAAAATGGAAACTGGAAAGAAAATCAGCCAATGAAGGACCATAATTCTTCCTCCATATTGAGGCCCCCAGGGGTGCGTGTCTGTAATTCGATAATGAAACGCGCCTCTAATTGGTGTAGCTCTCTTACTCTATCACCTCCTCTTTCGGTGATGGGGACATGGTCCAAACAAAAATAGCTGAGTTTATCACTACGGGATTCATGCTTGTCTGCAAAGTGCCTGGCTACAGGGTATGTTGTGTCATGATTAGTGATTGCCCGTGTGTGCTCCAAAACACGTTTCTTAGCAGGGTGGATAGTACTCCCAATATATTGGAGACCACACGGGCACACCAGGCAATAAACAACAAAACTGGTATTGCAGTTGAGGAATTTGTTAATGCTGCGTGTTCCTGTTCTGCCTGGAACAGTATACTCTTTTACCTTTTTGCTATTTTTACATGCTTTGCAAGAGGCACATGGGTAAAAACCTGACGGAGTGTTTTTGGGAACCTTATCAGTAAAGTGACTGCGTACCAGCAGGTCTTTTAACGACTTGCTTTTACGATAAGTCACCTCAGGCTTGCATGGTGTATCTTGACCAATAATGTTGTCAGTCTGCAATATGCTCCAATTCTTCTGTACTAGCTTTCTTATGATCCCAGCCTTGGTTGAGAAGCCTAGAATAAGTCGGGGACCACCCGGATCGTCCTCTGCTTGGGTCAATTTGGATTGTTCCAAACCAAGGAGGGAGTGTCTCTCAATTGATTGCACCTTAAGGGCAGTTTCACTCAGGAGGGTGTTGGTGTAACCTCTTTGTCTAAACCTTCTGAGCGATTCACTTGCTGCCTGGGTGTAATCTATGGGGAGTGTGCAATTCCTTTTAAGACGCAACAACTCCCCATAGGGAATGCTGTTAATGAGTGACCATGGATGTTGACTGGTGAAATGTAAGACTGAATTCCCTGCGGTGGGTTTGCGGTAGAGCTTGGTGCAAATTTTCCCATCTGCTACAAATACTGAGAGGTCTAGGAAGGGTACTTCAATCTTGCTAATCAAGCTGGCAAAATGCAGATTCAGAGAGTTGGTATTGAGAATATTAATATATTCTATTGCTTCATCAGGAGTACTCTTCCACACGATGAACAGGTCATCGATGTAGCGTGCCCATAGGGCAATTTTGTCGACCCATGCCTCGTTGACCTCCGACCAGGCCACGTGCTTCTCCCACCAGCCCATGAACAGGTTTGCGTAGCTGGGGGCGAAGCACGTGCCCATCGCAGTACCTTGAGTCTGCAGGTACAGTTGCCCCCCAAACAAGAAAATATTGTTGTGCAGACAAAATTCAGAAAATTCAAAAAGCATAGTGTTATGCATCTGATATTTTCAAGGGTCTGGCTTTGAGAAAGTATTGGAGTGCCCCCAGCCCGTCAGTATATATATCTATATATATATATATATATATATATATATATATATATATATATATATATATATATAAGTGAGTTTAAAGCATTCAGAGACCTCCAGGCGCACAGCGCGCGGCAAAAATGAATGAACGAACTCCTCTTCGTCGGTGCTTGAAAATATTTGTTTATTCACTCCCTTCTGCTTGCCATGAGGCATTTAGTCCGAAAAACGGCCTTGATCACATATATATTAGGGGTGGGCGGAATTTGCGTAATCGCGTTACGCAAATCTCCGCGAAACGGTAAAAAATCTCCGCGAACACGCAGAAATTCCGCGAACACGCGGAATTGCTTGTTCGCGATGCTTTTTTCATGGTCACAGTTGCTGTTTGCGTGCTCGGGGAGAAATATCTCGCGAACACGCATTTTGAGAACGCGAACAAGAAAAAAATTCACGAAGTCGCGGAAAGCAGAATTTTGGGCAATTTCGCGTTCTCCACGGAACGCGAAATTACCGAAATTCCGCAAATTCCGCGAGCGGAACGGAATTTACCGCCCAGTCCTAATATATATATATATATTATATATATATATATATATGTATATCTATATATAGATATATATATATAGATATATATTCACTGAAAAAACCATAGGTTTCAGGGGCGTTATAGTTAGCTGGACTTTTCGCTCGTACAAAACCATCGAAATTCCCCCGTTATAGTTAGTTCAGCTAACTATAACTCGCGTGCCCGCAATGCACTGCTGATGATGTCACATATTACATCACTCATGACATGGTCAGTGACATCACTCATGACATCACTCATGACATATCAAATGACATCACTGATGACATCATCCTTGTGTCAAAAATAGAAACTAACATTTTCAAAACAATGGACATACCAATACCAGTTACAACAACCTATTCAGTAATTCTAAGATCCACATACACATTCCCTCATTCACCAACAGTCCTATACAGTCACTCATACATGTACTCACTCATCATATGTACTCATACACCTATACATCCTGTTACACAATGCCACTCATCCATAGAGTTACTCACACACATAGTCATTCATGCTAATAAAGAATCAAACATCCATTTACTTGCATATACAGTTATACACACACCACCTCACTTACTTCTACAGAAACGTACACATACTTAGTCTTTTAAACAATCACTTATAGAAACACATACTTATTCATACAGGAACTCTTCCAATCTCTCACTCTCACATATACTCACTTATATACACCAATAGTCACATATACTAGTTTAAAACTTATGTAGTTACTCATAAAGACACTATTGAGACAGTCATTCACTCACTAACACACCCCTGCACACACTCATCCACCCACACAGTTCTGCACACATGCTGTCTTCAACACATACAAACAGTGAGTCACTCATTCATGCACCTATGCACTACGTAATACCCCCCACCGAACCATACAGACACTCAGACACTCATACTGATACTCAAAAAACCAACTAATAACCTATATAGACACTCATGTAGCTACTCACCAGCCCATGCAGCCACTTATACACAAAGTGAGAGACTGATACAGATATTTACATATTTAAACATTACTCACTAAGCCATGTATTCACTGAGATACACTTAATCAGTCAGTTATACAATCAAGTTTTCAAAAACAAATCATCGATTTAGACACTTACATACCCATTTATTCTTCCATCGACCTTGAGACATACATATATAAAACATATTTAATTTTCAGAAAAACACACATTCACTGGATGATGTCGTCAGTGATGTCATCAGTAATGTCACTGACCATGTCATGAGTGATGTCATATGTGACGTCATCAGCAGTGCATTGCGGGCGCGCAAATTATAGTTAGCTGAAATAACTATAGCGGGGGAATTTCAATGGTTTTGTACGAGTGAAAAGTCCAGCTAACTATAACGCCCCTGAAACCTTTGTTTTTTTCAGTGAATATATATAGACATACATATCTAAACATATATATAATCTGCATATCTATATAAATACAAATATAAATGCATGCATACATATACAAATATGCATACATATGCATGTTATGTACATGAAAGTTTGAAAAACACTAATAAAACAAAGCTAAAAAGCCACCTAATTACAAACAGAATTGCTTTAACTTAAAGGAGGGCGAGACCTATTGCATTTTCAATGCTTGTTTACTTTGGTTACATCAAGAAGGCATTCAGATGTGTCACACGTTTGCTATAAATTCTGAATGGTAGCACTCTAGTTGCTCATTAGATCACTGTAGTAAAGCTACTGCTCACCAGGGATGTCTGCTGCTGGTATTCAAAGTGCATGTTTCAGTCTGCATGTCAGAATTTTTTAATGAAATAGAAGAGGATTTGAGAAGTCAAAATGTGCCCTAATTTTTCTTTCTGCAGCACTAATCATAATTTCTATGGCAAAATGAACACCCTCATTTTGTTCCTTTGCAAATTAAATGTTTTGCATGTTACCACTTTGTTCCAATCAAGATGGCTTCAGGTGTGCCATACTTTTGTCATAAGTAAGACTGTGAGCGCTCTAGTTGTTCTTAAGAACACTCTGGGACATTCTGTCATTGGGCTATACTTGGGCTACATCTGGGTGATATTTGTGCTACATTTGGGCTCTTTTGTCTATGGTAGCCATCTTGGCAGCCATCTTGGGATACTTATTTGTTATATGATGTTTCCTAATTTCCTCATTTACTACAGTCTCCTCAGTAGGAAATACTTTCAGTTTTTTACTTTGATTCCATCAAGAAGGCATTCAGATGTGTCACACATTTGCCATAACTTCTGAATGTTAGCACTCTAGTTGCTCATTAGATCACTGAAGAAAAGCTACTGCTCACCAGGGAAGTCTGCTGCTGGTATTGAAAGTGCATGTTTCAGTCTGCATGTCAGAATTTTTTGATGAAATAGAAGAGGATTTGAGAAGTCACTCAAAATGTGCCCTAATTTTTCTTTCTGCAGCACTAATCATACTTTCTATGGCAAAATGAACCCCCTCATGTTGTTCCTTTTTAAATTAAATGTTTTAAGAGTTACCACTTTATTCCAATCAAGATGGCTTCAGGTGTGCAATACGTTTGTCATAAGTAGGACTGTTAGCGCTCTAGTTGTTCTTTAGAACACTCTGGGAAGCTGCAGTAGAACACAAAAGAATCAACTGACAGTCTCTGCCCTTGTTGGATGTACATGTTTTACTGAGAATGTCAGACTTCTTTCTCACATGTCTGAGAAAGATAATGTGAATTTACAGAAAATATGCTCTCAGTTTAGCTTATAGATCACCTTCCAAACCTCTGTGGGAAAAGCATGAGAAAATGGTTCTCTCACAAACATGATTCATGATATCCCAGCAGAAGGTTTTTTTTACATGGTAAAATCACTTTAGAACACACCACAATTCCTAAAATGAGAATGGTACCATCAACAAATGATTTATAATGTAACTAAAGTCTTAAAACCTTCTATTAACTGCAATGCTTTTTAATGAGGTGCTATCATGTATATTGGTCCCAAGATGGCTGCCAACACTTCTTGGGTGAAGTGCTGACAGCCAATCCGATCTCACAATGAGATGTGTGGTTAGGCTCCACCCAGATATATATGTGATTTTACTTTTCATTTTCTCAGGAACTACTGAACGGATTTACACCATTTAACCAAAAGGCACGAGTCTGAACGGAGGACACCAACTTAATTTTAGCCTCCCTTTTAAAATTCCTTCACATTTGCGGAATATTTCAAAATATTCTGTTTTAAATGTAGATTCTATATTTATATACACTTTATTCTGTTAATACTATTCAATATTTTAAGCAGTTGTGGGCCTAAAGGGGTGTCCGGACCAGAGGTTCAGAACCGCTAGTTTGGGTAGATGTATTTTAGCTTACCTCACTTTAGAGAAACCTCTACAAGGAAAGTAGTCAAGACGTATTTGTTTAAGACTGGTGTGTACTACAGCCTTGCACTAAATTGTAAAATAAGAAATTTGCTTCATTAACAGAGTGACTTGAAATGGAAGTTGGAGGGGTTTACTAAAGAATGTATTTAAGGGAATGTCTGTTGCTTCACAACAAGTGACAATTTTCCTGAAAATAAACAAACTAAAGAAATGTGTTTCCAGGAGGAAATATGTTATTCTGTATGCCCTAATGCATTGCTGAATGGTCTTCAGTCTCTGAAAGTTTGCATTTCCCATTCAGGAGGGTGTGGAAACATTTAGTTATTAATAGGGGATAATTGAAAGTTTATAAGATGCCAGATTATTGACAGTTTATACATAGAAGGTGATGCAGCACTTCATAGGGTGGGGGTGTATCCTGGTATCATGCCTTTGATTAATATAGGACACCAGCGATGCAAAGCCAAGATGAATAAGACATCAAGTCATGTGGTAGGGGAAGGGAAGGGAAGTCAGCGCGAGACACAGTTTGCCATTCAGAAGGAAGCTGGAGAAGTACGCAGGCTTGTCCCATGTGCCGCTCAACCTCTGTTCTCATGTCTATCAGCTTTCTCTTGCCTCCTGATGAGCTGGTGCCTTGGAGATACTGAAGTGAGGGCATTTTTTAGACATACCTATGTAAAAGTATCAGCTGTCTTTGAATGACGTCAATCATCAAGTGATAACAGGGAACAGCAGAAAAAGCAACTCTTATTCTAAACAAGAATGTCAGCACAATAAACATTGTGTATCAACAACATTCAATTTTTTTAAGATGTAATGAAAAAATGGAACATGCTTATTTTTGAAGTGTTTGCAGTGATCTGCACATGGAGCCACATTGTTAATACCTAGAGAAGAGAAGACAAAACATAGTAATAAAGAATAGAATATTGCAGATTGCCGTACGCTGTAGTGGGCTGAAGAAAAATGTGAATGTCACAATTTCGGATCCATAAATGAAGACAGCTGTCTGAAAGCACCTATAAGTAAGTATGTTATGTGTATAATTTTAGTACGACCAAAAAGTTTTGGCTAACGCCAGAAAAAATAGAAGATAAACTTTTCTTTTTAAATACTAGCCCGTTTTATTTAAGGAAATATAACTCGATTTGAAAAAGAAATGTTTACTTTTTCTAAATGTGATCACAGAAATGTTTGTTTACTGATTGCACCATGTCTTTTATGTCATCCTATTGTAGTGAGTCACAATTGGAGAGCTAGGTTATGAATATTGATGAGGTCGGTCATACTGTGATCCACTACAATTCCGAATTTTGTCAACTGTCCTATTAGTGCTTAGGTCAGTTTGCACAATTCTGTTCCACTCTCAAAACGTCAGTGCACAATTTACACCTACTTTTTGCAAATGAAATTTCATTCATTTGGGCCAAGATTTTATTTTCCTGTCTTGAATGAGAGCCTCACAATGTATTTATTGTATGTCAAAGGGGAAGTAGATGAGGACTTTGAAGGTACATCTTTCTCACGATTTCACGTACAGCAAGTGTCAGAACCCAATTTGCCTACTTTTCATGCTTTTCTCATCCTGTGTTATTCCTTCTACACGAATGTCTGATGCCAGCAGAGGCCTGAACAGCAGGTTCTTCTGAAAGTCGAAGCTGCAGGATTGGATAGCAGCCATTTGCGGTGGAAACGCTGTGTACACGCCGGGAGGCTTGAAATGCAAACACATACAATTCTAAATTAATATCTACATTTAAAGTTCTATTTCTCTATTTCCCAACAATTACAGTAAACACAAGAAAAAGTGTCTGTAATTGTGAGCTGAACAAAAAGGGGTGCACAGCTCCGACAAAAGCCTTGTACCTTTTGTAGAAGGGCTGGATTCTTTGGCAACCCTGCTGATTTCTACATCACTCGGTAGCATTCTTGCCGAATTATGCATTTAAAAAGAAATCTTCAGAACAAAGATAGTTTTCACATAAATAATAAGGAATGCTAATATTGAACGGAGTCCCAGCATGCAAAGAAAATGCCTTTACAAATGAAAAAGTTGATTTGATTAAATGTGTGTTTGTGAATTGTTACATCAATCATGATGCTGATGTTAATATAGTGTCTGATTTAGCTTCAATTTTTCGTTTAGTTATTGTTCTAGAAATTAGCTTATGCTTTGTTTAGCACACAAACAATGAATACATAAAAACAAGATTAATAGTTTTATAGTCAAAACTTTGGATATTTTACTATTGTATTACATCTGCTTTCAATGTCCCTAAAAGATAAAAATTGTTCATTCAAGCAGATCGGTATAGTTCACCCGAGGTGATGATTATGAACAGCAAACCACGGTTAAATTGGAATACTAACCTTTTTGGGTGAAATTTAGAGGATCCATGCAAAATGTTTGGATGTAACCATAGTACAAGGGATGCCCACTGGTAAGCCACACAGATACCTTGTGAAGGCATGCTCAGCCACATATCAAGTCAAAACAATAAGGTTTAACTACAGTGTTCCTTAGCATGTATCTGACACACAGAAATAACGGAGCACCATTTTGGGCCAATTGTGCGACCCTTGCATTTTGTGACTCACAAATTGAGTCGCTTTGTTACTCACAATATGTGACTCGCAAAATGGAATTTACACCAGTGTCTCAGACACTGTTTGTGATTCCCAATGGGGTTGCAAATGACCTGCCTCATTAATATTCATGAGGCAGGTCGCAATTTGCGACCCCATTGGGAATGGCCAGCACTCACAGGGATGGTGGCCTGCTGGGGTCAGCAGACCACCATGTCTGTGACTGCTTTTTAAATAAAGAAGTTTTGTTTTGTTTTTTTAAATGCTTCTTAAAGGAAAATGGGATGCATTTAAAAAAGAAAAATGAAACATTTCTGTTTCATTTTTAACAGCAGGAAGACGCCTGTGGCACCACTGTCTGCTCTTAAAATATATATTCGCTACCAGTCACAAAGGGGATGGGGTCTCCTGGGGACCCCTTCCCGTTTGCAAGTCTTACCAACTTTTTGAAATGGGTGATAAACTGTGAGTGTTCTGCGACCGCAATTGCAGTTACAAAACAATCGTACACTGAAGTGCGACTCGCTATAACGAAGGGACGCTCCTGACATGCCCATTTCTAATAGCGAGTCGCAAACCCTATTTTGCGAGTCGGTAATAGTTTAACGACTAGCAAAATAGGGTTTGTACATAGGGCAGACCTATTTTGCGGTCGCAAATTTTGTAAAATTTGTAAAGCCTGACTGAGTAATATGTGTGCTAAGAACAAAAAAATAGTTCCACCATAGTAACAGTAGCTCTGAAGGGAATAAAACCTACACCGGCACCCTTCTCCTCCCCCTTGAATAGACCTGGAACCATAAACACTAGGCATGGTCAATGGTCAAGAACCTATCCTCCTTTTTTATTTACAGAGGAAGGGAATGTTGAGATATCTTTGCTTTGGCAGATGAATAGTATTTATATGTATTTGACTCGATGTGCACATCTGTCATTCAAGGCCATCAAAGTGGTCAGAAGGTGACAGCTAAAACTCAATAAAACTGCTAAAATAAAAAGAAAATAACATTAAGTTAAATGCTGGAAAGTGTAGAACATCAATTCCGAAGTTTCTCTTTTGTAAACACAAGTATAATGTGGGTGTACATGCCAAGTCAAGTCAAAAAGTAATTTATTCGGCAGCTAAGAGCCATAAAAGCAGACAATTTTAGAAGAAACACATTTCAACACTGTACATTCTATAAATAAAACATTAGGTCACATAAGTAGATTAAAAATAGCTTTACCGGATGGTAAAAAATGACAAACGTTGGTGTGCATGCTTAACAATATATGCAATTTATTGCCCAGTCCTTTGCACTATAACTAGTCCTTTTTCAGTTAAATTTGAACAATAATCTTAACAAGTGCAGTGTGAGATAAAGTGATCTGGGCAGTGTGTCAGGGTGACCAGTGTAATAGAGTTCATATTAATATTTCTCTGAGGTCATCAGTTACACAAGGTGTGCTCGAGGACAGACATATGCATACAGTGGCAGTGACAATAAGCCTGATTACGATGCCGGTCGGACTTTTGTCTGACCGGCACTGTAGTGGAAGCAGAATTGCCCGACTAGAAGTCAGCGATCCCGCTACATTGATTACAATGCATTTACCTTCATGGCGGTCGCAATGTGTATATTTTCTATTGCAGAGTGTGCTGCGGACTGCAGCACATGCCCTCAAAAAATAAACACTTTAAAAACATCCCTTCAGGGTGTGGCAGGCACCATGCGGTGCCTGGAACATGTTGCAGGGATGGTTAGGAGGACACCATAGCGGAGGGCCAGGGGAGAAGGCGGCCCTGCTAGGGGCCCCAAAAGTCACTTTCTGCCTGTCTTTTCATGACGGGTTAACCGGCATTAAAGGGCAGGTGAAAAGGGACATTGTAATCCCTATGGTGGTGCCTGAGCTGACTCCGCCCTCATTATAGGGATTACTGACCCTTCAGAGCACCTGCGGGCTCATTGAACCCATCGGAGGTGCCATGGACTGTCCCTCTGACCGGTGCCTCCACCCGCGTCATTGCAATGCGGCGGGTGGACCACAGGGGCAGATATCGGTTAGTCCGACACCAACGAACCCCTTGGTGTCGGATCCACCGACATCATGATGAGCCCCAATGTCTCTAACTAAACCAGTTGTATTTAGAGATTATACTTTGATCCATGGTCATTGTAAACTGACATTTCAGCCCTGAACAATCATTCCAAGAATCTACAACATAGAAGTAACAATTAGATGTATGCCAATTCTGGTGATAAAATAATAAATATAGTGGCCCTGGGATAAAATGTATATGCAGTTCTGAGCCAATTCTTGGTAGGTTGGCAAACAATTGTAGGCACTGAACTAATTATGTGAAAGTCAACAGGCCTGCCGGTAAGCACATGGGGGCTTATTTACAAGCCCCTTGCGCCACTTTTGCGTCACTTTTAACATGGGGAAAGTGACGCAAAAGTAGCGCAAGGGGCTTGTAAATCTGCCCCATGAGTGTTTTTAGAATAGGAAGAGAGGTTAACTCTGTTGAGAAAAAAAAGGCACTTAATCTGAAAGATGAACACACCTACCCTGGAGCTGTGGCATCACAGCTCAACCACTGGCAAACCTTAGGGGAATAATTTGCCAAGAAATGTTTTCTTAAAGGAAACTGCAACAAATAAGTGCAGACAATGTTTCAAAGGGATTCTCTGAGTAGCTTGAGTGGATTGTGAAAGGTTCAAGTTGCGAAGTGCTCAATCCGATGTATCCACAGTGCACTGTAGTCAGGAGCAGTTCCTGCAGGGAGACGATTGTTTCATGAGTGAATGTCACCATAAATGCATTGCATGCCTGCGCACTTGTATTCTTTGTTTTCCCACATTTTTTTTTTTATAACAGTGCATTTGTATGCAAACATTCTTTATAGTCGTCGGTCAAGAACAGTTCAGAAACTATTGGTGTTTCACATCAACAACAGAAAAAGAAAAGTAGCAGATAAGTCACTGATAGGTTAGTAGTTATCTGGTGACAAATGAGATTCGTTCTTATTACTTTGTTTTTTAATGCAAACAATAATACATTACCAACAAGCGTTTTCGTTAAGCATAAACAAATGCTGTAGTTTGCCATGTGGTCATTTGGATAAGTAATAGGCTTTGGAACCCATAGACTTGGACTCTAATTATGCCTCTCACACAGGATCAAAATTCATGTGTGCACATCACGGTTTATTTCTGTGCCTCAAACTGTGAGTTGAGTGTAATGTAATGTAAATGTGGCAACTGAGTAAAATAAACCTGTGAAAAATAAAAACCGCATAAACCGATGACCCATCCAACATAGTGCCATCAGGTCAAAGTGACAGTCGCCACAGCCTGTTAAGGGTAGGGCTACCTTCGCTTGTTTTTTTGTACCCAGGACCACCATTCAGGCCATCAGGTCGTGGTGGTCCTGGGTAGGGAAATGTGCAATGGTGCCCTTGCACTGAGAAAAAGCTCTTGAGTGTTACAGCCATTGTTTCTCTTTTTTTTCAATAAACAATCTCCCACTTTGGGAGTTTCTGTCTTGAAATTTCACTCTCCTCAGCGCCAGCAGCAGAGAGGCATAGGGGCAGATTTACAAGAAAGTGACGCATCTCTATACAGATGCATCACTTTCCCTGCACCACCCTTAGAAACCCTTGCGCCACCATAGATGCGCCGTATTTCCAATACGGCGCACTATGGCGCAAGGATTGACAGATGCGTCAGAAATTCTGACGCATCTGCTGGCGGAAAAGTCACGCATTTGCTGGAGTCTTGTCGCAAGCATGACGCAACTCCAGCAATGCGTGTTGAGGCCTACTCCCACTACACTGCGTCACTACTTACGCCTGCTTGAAGCAGGCGTGAGGTTTTGCCGCAGTGGCGTCCTAAAAGTGGCGCAGTGAAATCTTGTAGATTTCACTGAGTCACTTTTACAAGGCCTTTCTGCGTGGGAACGCCCACCCTGCATACATTATACCTGACGCAGGTATAATGTGACGCAGGGCTTTACAACGTGCCGCATCTCCCTAGATGCGTCACGTAAATAGGCCGAATTGTTTGCGCCGCTGTTGCGTCAAAAAAGTGACGCAACTGCAGCGCAAAAGTCACACAAGGGGCTTGTAAATCTGCCCCAAAGTGCCTAGCTTCACCACTGCCTCTAAATTAGGTGCAATAACAATGTATGTGTAAAACGTATTGATAGCTCCAACAAATATTCGGAGAGTCTTTTTGAAGCATTTCTCAGTCTATTTCACTCCATATTCAGGATCGCTCACTTCGAATATTTAACAACTTTCGTGACTTTCCTGATGAAAGTGGACTCATTTTCAACATCTTTTAAGGAACCTTTCTTAATTACAAATTTTGAATAAATCATAAACTGAAATAAAAACAGTACATCAAGTCAACCAAAAGTGAAATAAAAAATAATATATCTGATGGACAATGCTTCTTCCAATCTCCTTTGAATCGCTGTGAATATCTGTCAAATTAATACAAATTTGTATTTATGATCCATAAAAAGCATTCTCAAAACGTAAATATAAATCGAAAATGGCCACTGGTATCTAAAAGCATCACTAGAGTACCATACTGTAGTGTGCAGTTCATCTGGTTGATCATAAGTATGCTGCCTTTCTTTACCACAACTTTCATTGGTCTGTTAAAGACCTTGGGGCATATCAGCAAGGGCCGGCAATAATTATCGCTCAGCGCACTTAGCGCGAGGATAATTGTCGCCGGCCAACTCTGAATTTTATCGCGGAGATAGCGTACTATCAGCAATGCTTATCTCCAGAGCGATAAAATTCAGAGCGCAAGCTGCCAACTGTGCGATTATCGCTGGAAATGCAGCGCTAATCGCACAACTTTTGGCGATAGCTTGCTGATAGGGCTACACATACTTAGCCATGATATCAACCTTCCATAGGATGTAAGTCAGTTTCAAAGCAGGCATAAGGAAAGTAGCGATAACAGAGGTTATCGCTACTTTTCTTGTCGCTATGCTTCGTAGCATGAGGCTTGATAATAGGAGAAATGTCGCTTAGCAACATTTCTCCCGTTATTCTTGTGAGGAATGCCCACTTTGCATCTCATTAGAGATGCAAAGCTGGGCATTAAGGGAAAGGGCGAAGAAGTATGGATTCACACGTCAGCGTGTCCTTGCTAATAGGGCGTTCAAATTATCGCCGCTTTTTGTCTGAAAACAGACGCAAAAGCGACGATAATTTTTTATCGCCTCGTTGATAATATGCCCCTGCATCTTTTGAAGATTGTGCTGCTATAGTGCACGGAATGAGGAAATAGTCTCAGACATGCATTCAAATTCCTTCCATTCCTTATGCTCCTGCACACTCTATCCCAGCAAATTCTTTAATAGTTTCAGACACATTAGAGAATCTAAGCGCACTAACTTCAACAGTACAGCTGAACTCCATCCTTTAATTTAAAAAATATATATATTTATTTTTGTTTTCAAGTTGCATAAAACAAACAACAAAAAGGACTCAAACACACACTCTATAACAAAAAAAGAGGTGGGTGTATACAGGCGGACCACTCAGAACTCCGTTCTCAACATCAGTTTAAAACCAAGTTGGTAATGAATTCTGATGCTGCTTACTGATATAGTAATCACTTAGGGCCAGCCTACGAGTTGCATAGTGCAGGAAGCACAGTAAAATTGCATGCGATTCTACCATTACTGTGCTGTAAATCCAACACAGTCCTGTGCACCTACAAGTTACACCCCACAGAATGGGGAATTACAGCGTGGGAGCTATTCTTCTGGTAGTAAAACCACACAGAAGGCCTCATTAATGAAAAGTGACGCATTGCTGGGCAAAAACAGCGCTGCGCCACTTTTCATAGCGCCCTCCTTACGACAACATGGAAGTGCCGTATTTACAATACGGCGCTCCATGGCGCAAGGATTTACAGATACATCAGGAATTCTGACGTATCTGGTTGTGCAGAAATTACACATTGCTGGAGTGTGTCGGAAAACTGATGTAACTCCAGCAATTTGTCATAACCTATGGGCGAGCCCCATGTGAAAAGACCTGCGTCAAGTCTTACGCCTGCTTGATGCAGGTGTAAGGATTTTCACAGTCAAGTCGTAGAAGTGACGTAGTGAAATCTCATAAATTTCACTGCACCACTTATATGAGGGTTTTTTATGGATGAACGCCCACCCTGCTTACATTATACCTGAAGCAAGTATGTTGTAGTGCAGGCCTTTACCAAAGTGCTGCATCTCTCTAGATGTGTCACTCTGTAAATAGGGCGCAATGTGGCACATTATTACGCCACCGCAGCGTCCCAAAAAAGCGACTCAACTGCGGTGCACGCCCTTCATAAATAAGGGCCAGAATTCTCAATTCTCTGGTGTTTAACCCATTCATTTACCACCTGCTCTGAGCTGGTGGTAAATGTATGTGGGGGAGTCTGGGAGGGGAGGAGGGTGAAGGAGAAGGTGAGGGAATAGGGGAAGGAAGGTGTAGGTGATTACCTGTGAAGGGGGCATTTATGCTTTTCTCTGTAAAAAAATGGGAAATGAGGGTTGGCTGCTGCTGCAGTCAAAGTTTAATGTCATTTTACCACTAGGAATTACTGCACAGCAAAATCAAGTATGGCGCTTCCACACTCAGAAGAAACGGGTGTAGAAAAACGTGCCCACTTTAAATCAGGTAGAGCGAAATTCTATGCAGCAATTTCACACCGCCTGACTCGGAATTGGGGAAATAACATTATAATTAAAATTAGTAATGGGTGATATTATATTAATCACATTTGCATGCATTCTTTTTTTATTCGAATTTTAAATTATATATAATTCGCCTCTTGATTGTATCTTGAATCATTAAAAGCATATTATTGATTTAAACTTTTTGTAGAAAGTTTATCGAGTAAGTTAATCAAGGCTGTCTTCTTCTGGGAACTAAGGGGCATATTTCCAAGCCGGCGATAGAAAATTATCGCCGCTTTTGCAGCCGTTTTCGGCCGAAAAGCGGTGATAATTTTATCGCCTACGCGTGAAACCTTGCATTAGTGCACAAATTCTTAACGCCCAGCTTTGCATCTCTAATGAGATGCAAAGTGAGCGTTCCTGACCTGACATGACAGGAGAAATGTCGCTAAGCGACATTTCTACTATCAAGCCCCACGCTATGAAGCATAGCGGCAAGAAAAGGAGCGATAACCACTGTTATCGCTACTTTCCTTACACCTGCTTCAGGACTGACTTAGCCATGATATCCTATGGAAGGTGGACATCATGGCTAAGTTTGTGAAGCCCTAGCAACAAGCTAACACCACATTTCGTGAGATTATTGCTGGGTTTCCAGCGATAATCTCACGTTATGCTGTTAGCGCTAGGATTTTTATCGCTTTTGAGATAAGCGTTGCTAATAGCACTCTGTCTCAGCGATAAAAATCGACGTTAGCCGGCGATAATTATCCTAGCGCTAAGTGCACTTAGCGATAATTATCGCCGGTTGTTGCTGATATGCCCCTTAATATGTTCCTATTATTTCACCTTTCGAAGTATTGAACTCCATCTACTACTTGATAGCATAGGGTTGCCACTGTATGAAGGTACTCCATAAAGAATGGTACCAAGTGATCATTCCTTCGTTCTAATGCTGGATTTGTGTTTGCACCATCATGGTTTGGACCAGACCGGATCACCCTCTTTTACAAATCAGCTCCTGTCGATAATCAATGCAGCAGATGAGATGAGATGCAGTGGATTTTTTTACACATCCTTTGAGAAGGTTCACTTCTCCAGCATCTAAGGTGTCATTAGATTCTTCTAGCCCACACATAGTGACTAGAACCATGGACTTGTGACTGATGGTGCTGTGCTGGCGTTTATAGCCCTATATGTTAATGGACTTGCATTACGAATGGGCAAGAAGCCATTTTAATAATCAACATCAACGCAGAAACTTGTACTTCTGGTTGCCGGTACTCTCATGAGGTTCATACAGAACAGCACAGAGGGATGTTATGATTCAACATTACTTTTTTAAGGAAGAGCTGTAGTGAATGATTAAACCATTGATTGCCTGTTTTATACTTGTTATGCCATACTATGCTGCTATAAAAGTCCAGTATGACCTTCTCTTTTTCTGCTTCCTTTGTAATAACCCTGGTGATTCAAGCCAAGATCTTACTATCTTTTTTTAGTTTATCTTAATCTAGGGACTTGACTAGTGTTTTCAGCACACTTGCTGCCTCTAAATGGTATTCTTGATCAAGAGTTCATGATTTATTTTGGGTTGAAATCATTAACCCCAGAAACACTATGGGCACTATGGTGAAAGGATCCTACTCAGAAATACTCTAAGCCGGTCGCACTTGTGGCAAATTCAGTAATTATACTTATGGTGCATATCAAAAAAGATGTATTTTGTTTGGTTTTTCATATCCCTTCATTGAACACAGTAGTGGTGTAGAGTGTGTTGCACATTTGAGACACCTTGATATCAGTATGATTCATGGATGTATTGGCTATGTTTTTTGGGGTGAATTCTGGCGAGGTAGAATTGTAGCAAGGAGCGAGGTGTGGCGAGCAGTGGCAGAGGATTGCGTGCAGCTGTTTTGCCAGCGGCAATTGGAGCAGCAGGTGGTTCCCCAGAGCAAATGCCTCCCGCCTTCAACACACCATGTAGAAGAAGTATCGGAGCAGCGTGGTTGGTGGCCGGTGCTGGTGCAGGCAGGTGCAGGCTCCCCGGAAGGGATCGGGTTGAGCAGTGCCTCATGCTTCTGGCATGCTGTGCATTGCACCACCAGTGGCGCACAGTGGGGTTGGTGCAGGCGGCTCCCCTGACCAGGTTTGACAGAGTTTGAGATGACTTTGGGCCGCAGGGACTCTCACCCTTTCACACACCTTCCACTGCTCCTCACCACAGTGGCGAAACGAAAGTTTAAGGGGCCCCCTCTGCAATGTACACAGAGGGGCCCGCTCCGTATTTATTCCGGAGGGCTCAGGGGTGAGTCTTGTGCTGAGGGGCCCCCCCTGCAACTCAAGGCCCCCTGCACTGCGGGGGATGCGGGGGCCTGTGTCACACCCCTGCCTCACCAGTGTTCCATCCCCTCCCCCTTCTACGACCTGTGGCAGGTCGCTGATGACTGCCGGTTACCGGCCTCCAACGTGGCAGGTGACAGAATAGAAAAGAAGAGCTCAGTTAAAGGGGATTCCATTAGAAAAAAGGAAATCTTAGGGAAAAGTAGTAAAGATTCCCACCCTTACAGAACATGTAGGTCAGAAAGCCAGTGAGTAGGCAGGCATTAGGCTTGTGGCCTCCTTGACATAGGTACGAAGGTGGCAGGCAATAGACCAGTGCAGGTTGCACCTTATTGAGGGGCCATCAAGCCCCTACGGTTGGCACTGTGCCCCTACATTCCCAAGCACCTCCTACCCAGTGCATTTAATGTTCCCATCTGTAGGCATTTGACCGTGGCCTCAAGTCTCACACCAGGGTGGTAGCCCTATTGAACCTGCCTCTATGCAGCCTCCTGCTGCTTCTACTTTTCATGGAGGAGGTGATGTTGAACTGATACTAGCCCCGCAGGGCATCTTTTGGGAACAACCTAATGGCAAGAGAAATCTGGGAACCAGGGTGAGACAGTCTGGTGCCCGGTGGCCTGGATGCCTTTGTGGGAGCCTTGGATCTAAGCACAAGGATCTGGATCTGTCATCTAATTCGCCAGGCATACCTCAGCCACTGTCAGCTTGCATTCAGCTGTCCATTTATGAACACAGTCCCCTAGCTCATGACTCTCCATAGCTACAGTAGTTCAGAAGGTGAGGCGGCATAGATAGGGTTATCCAGACTCCCCAAATCAGACTCTGAGAAAAATCTGAATGTTCAGAGTACTTGCTACAAGTGTAAACCTCTCGGAAATGGTGAGCAACCATCACTTAAAAAGGCTTTGGCAGGTGAAGCATTGGATAATCGGTCATTGAAACACTTATCCTCAGACCAGGTCGCCTCTACCAGAACCAGACTAGAGATTAAGGCAGGCTGGCATTAGGGTTCCGCCCTGTTTCAGTTCCATGGGCACCACTATGCAAAGAACTCAATTTAACAATACTTATATAAGGCGATAGAATCAATTCCAAAGGCACAAAAAGATATTCCAGATATGGCATCTACAGATCTTTGTTTGAATAATTCAGGGTGCTCCATTAACAGCCTGCCTAACACCCCAGGTAGCTATAAATAAGTTAGGCGGAGAAGACATCTGTTTAGGGCTCCCTAGCAAGCACAGATCAAAATCATGCCCTAGCCTAAGATCATGCGAGTCAATTACTGAGTCTGAATAACTTGTGGCAGGAGGGCAGGAACACAAACGTGAAAATCTGTCAGGGACAGATAGGTTAAACACTAACCTTAGGTGCCGGATACAGCAGGAGCGATGCAGGTGGCTTAGTCACCCTATCCCCACAATGGAAGCACCTGAGAGCTACCAATTCCGTTCAGCAGGTACCACCACTACAGGGGAAAGGGAAAAAGAAAAGGGAATTAAATGAATCAATAATAGAGTGGCTTGGGAACCCCCTCAGAATGGCTGGTCTAGAGTTGGGAACCTCACTTTAGCTGTGTCACCCATGTACCGTTGTAAGTAACAGGATCTCATTGAATGGCAGCCCAAGGGTTGTTACCTAGTTCCCCCCTAGAGCACTTAGCTCCATGGTTGCCCTTTCGGTGAATCACCACCTCGAGCTCAGGGGAGGATCAGCCACTGTGTGCCCGATAACTAACAGCATCGCTCTCCGAGCCTTTCAATCGGCTCCAAGCGCGCTGAGCACCGACTACGCCCGCTCTCCGAGCCTTTCAGTCGGCTCCAAGCATTCCGTGGATTCGAGGGTTCTAGCTCAGAGGGAGCCTTTCAGGATAGCGTTATTGCTAATTCAGCGAGTACCAAACAAAGGAGAAAACCGAGGGGAGTTGCGACGGGCTTCCTGTCAGCCCTGCCACTTACTTCAGTGCACTTCAGGCGGGTTCGTCATGGAGGTTTTTACCAGTGTAGCACCAAGCTCCAGCGTGGCAACAAGAAGGAGGCAGGACGCCGCGATCCTATCGTCGGACGGTGATGGAGTTCCAGAGCTCCCAAATGCGCCTTCCAGCGTGCTTCACGAAGGATTCCGGCGGGTTCACTCAGTACAGCTGGGCAGTGTTTCAGACGTGGCACACAGTGTGCGCGAACATCGGGAATCTTCCGGTCTGGCAGGAACAGGATCTAATCAGGATTGAGAAGCACCTGATCACTGGAAGGCGGGACCTTTATAGCATAGCCTTCGCCCAGAGAGGCTTCCGTGTCCTTTCCCGGTGGGTTAATGGGACATGAAGTCCTGTCTGCTGTAACTACCTTCATGTAGTTACGTGGCACGCCCTGCGGGTGCACGCCTTCGTGTCGATCCGTGGCAGAAGCACTGCCTACTGTTTGTCTGAGTGCCACTCCTAAAATAGGCAACTCCTCAGTTACGACAAGCAAAATCCAAAGCTCTAACGTGATTTTGACCACTGCAGAAGTCTGTCGATCCTTGGACTGGTCCCTGGAACCATCGAGCCCTCAGCATTGCCATCTCAAGCAAGTAAATCTCCCCCAAATCTAAAGGCTCCTAGGACACTACCCAGAAGGGAGAGCTTTAAAGACCAGAAACCAGGGTTCCAGATGGGTCATTTTCTTTCTAACATTGAGGATTAAATTGTGGAAAGACTGGTACAAATCCTATTACTGATACAGGGAGCAGTAGAAAAAGCAGAGGAGCCAGATTTGACTTTGCATTTCAGCCTGCATATCCAAGAGATGCTAGCAATAAGTGTTACGCAGGACACTATAGCCAGGACCCTACCCTGGCAGTCAAGCTAAATGGAATTGCAACTAAATATGATCCAATCAGGTCAAGGTATTAAATGCACTATGGTGGTGGATGTCAATCAAATTAACCATGGTACAACTGGCCGGGCCATCCCCAGGAAGCCTCCCAATGACCACCTGATATCCCGGATCAGGTACCCTGTTCTTCACTCGTGAAACCATTGGATCGGCAAAGGGAGTTTCAGGAAATGGCTTATCTTGTGAGTGACCGGGCAGATACTGCTAGAGGGTTACAAGCAACATCTGAAACTAGAACACCATCTGAGACACTCTTAACTTCCTGCATGACAAGAAGGGCAAAACAAGTTGAAAAGCAGATAAAAAAGGAGCGCCTCCTAAAAATAACTACTCTGCTTCCCAAGTTACCTGGAAGCAATAAAGTACAAGAACCCATGAATTCAGGTAATCTTTTCGCAATTTTTGCCCTTCTGACATAGATAAATCCTCAATCCCTGCTCCTCACCCACACGTCCATTGTAGCTTCTTTAGCTGTACCTATATTACTTGAGGAGAACAGGGGGTGCTTCGGAGATTGATGGCCAGTCAGTTCTAAAGTCAACGTGAGATAAGGAATCATTGGAGTATGGATTGCAAGGACAAGGGGCCCATACCCTCGATAGGGGAGGTGAACTGACAGGAGCAGACGTGACACCATAACCACATAGTGAAAGGGTGGACCGAGACGTCCAATCTGAATGGGAGCCCGTGGAATTACCAGGCCCTTATCCATGGGGCCCACAAAGGAGCCCATAAATTCACAGTACTACATCTGTACACCAAGTGGCAAGAAGGGAGAGACCACTGACATGAAGGTGCATTCCCGCACCCTCAGAGCATGGAAGACAGAGGCCCTAAAATTCTGGGCCCCAATTGGTCTCATTTCACCAGGAAACTCTATTTGGTCCGCACTCGAGAGGTGAGCTCACTAGTTTGGCAAGCAATAGCTCCCTGGCACAGTCTATGGCTACCAGCAGAGGCCTCACTACAGCTCAGTTGAAAAACAAAGGTGAAGAGTTCTTATCTAGTCCCACTCTTTATTCCTTGATTCATAAAGAAGAGCTCCAAGAACACCCTCAACAGAGGGAATTTGCTGCAGTTGTTTGCTCATAATCCTGCGCTTAAGATCATAAGTACAGAATACCTGTATTAGGTCAAAATTCTAGTCGCCTCTGTTAAACTCAATTGGAGACGTAACCAAGACAATTTGTAAAAGAATGGCCCAGCAGAATGCAGTATGGGTTGAAAGGGCTGCTTTTGAAGAATGGGGTATTGCTCTTCAAATTCCTGCCCCTGTAAAACATTTGTATGTCCTCTCAAAATCACACCCAGCCCAAATACCAGTTTGTATGTTGAAGGGCGGAATTGGGGGAAATCATAGCAGAATCCCAACCTCAGAGGGCCCAAAGTCCATTATCATCCTTCAAAAGCAAGACCGGAGGGAGGTTCGCTTTGAAACACCAAGGAAAGACTACAGCATGCAGGGTAGGTGGGGGACGCTCAAGTCTAACACATAGGATCCCGATGGAAATACTCCCATCACATACATAATCTGACAATGATTTCTTGGATAATTGCGGGGCTGATCCGTAAGCTTGTCCAAGAGGAATGGGGGGCAATCCATCTCTCCTTTACAGAGGCAGGGCTTTAAAACCTTTCATGTTCCAGCATGTAAATCTAAATCAGGAAGACCCTCTGGTGGGCTGCTAATTGAGGTTAAGATCTTGTTGGGCCACTGTGCTAATCAATTATCTATCAATTGTCTGCATCTGCTTGACATCGAGATCTCCATCTCCGATCAAACCACAATTCTTCTTTTTAATGTATATAGCAGATGAGTTCCCAATTCTACTGATTACCCTGTCTTCCATCTTTAGATTGATTATATCTCCATCTTATCACGGAAATAAGCAGTTGTGATTGTGGCTGCAGATTTCAACTAATCCTTTGAACCATCAGCACTCTATAATGAAGTAACAAGAGAGGAAGATCAATACCAGAGTATTCCGCAACTTTTGAGTCAATTGTTATCCTCACTCCTGCTGGCTGCCTTGCAAATGCTGGATCTTTATATGAGTTGCTGCTTGAGGGCATGCAACAGTAGAACTAAATCTGATTTGGAGATGCTTCCCAACTTTAAAATGAATATCTACCAGAGCTGTACACATTTTTTTTTGCTGTATGTCTAATTCTGGGGAAATCTAATTGATATGGAAGTCCTGTCTAGATATGAGAGTGACCACTTCCTTCTTCGCATCTCCCTTTGCGGAGGTGGCGAAGGGGGAAGTAAGACCACTCAACTACCTAATAAGCGGAGGAGAATTAAGTGGTGGAGCATGATGGACAATAAGCCCAAGTAGGCCTTATTATACCAAGATGTATTTCCAATTTGTCCTACATGGCTAACTTAGAGGCAGCACCCAATAAGATTATGGATGTCCACTCGAAGTGGTTTGAAAACCTGAAAATTCATTTTTTTTCTAAGGCTCCTCCACATAAAAAACTCTCCCTGAAGGTAGACCCGACATGGTATGATAGGAATTGCAGGTCTGCTGAGAGCAATCTTCTGAGTGCTCTTAAAAGACGGTTCCTGCAGGCTATAAAGTTAGCTAGAGCATACTACGAAATAGCCTTAAAACGTGCAAAATTCACTGGAGACTGCTTGGGGCCGAAGCTTGGATCCGGTGCTTACCTTCAGAGTTCCCGGGTTTGGCGCTCTTGCTGCTCGGATCTCCCTCCCGCTGCCACGTTTGTAGTCCTCGCGGTCGCTGTGGGGAGGGAGCGAGTGAACTACAAATCCCAGACCCCCGGGCTGCCCACCACCGGAAGCTGTTCCAACACCTTTCGCGCCCGGAGGCACTTCATAACCGACTCCACTCCCGGCGGAGCGGGTGCTGGAGACTGCTTGGGGCCGAAGCTTGGATCCGGTGCTTACCTTCAGAGTTCCCGGGTTTGGCGCTCTTGCTGCTCGGATCTCCCTCCCGCTGCCGCGTTTGTAGTCCTCGCGGTCGCTGTGGGGAGGGAGCGAGTGAAATACAAATCCCAGACCCCAGAGCTGTCCACCACCGGAAGCTGTTCCAACGCCTATCACGCCCGGAGGCGCTTCATAACCGACTCCACTCCCGGCGGAGCGGGTGCTGGAGACTGCTTGGGGCCGAAGCTTGGATCCGGTGCTTACCTTCAGAGTTCCCGGGTTTGGCGCTCTTGCTGCTCGGATCTCCCTTCCGCTGCCGCGTTTTTAGTCCTCGCGGTCGCTGTGGGGAGGGAGCGAGTGAACTACAAATCCCAGACCCCCGGGCTGCCCACCACCGGAAGCTGTTCCAACGCCTTTCGCTCCCGGAGGCGCTTCATAACCGACTCCACTCCCGGCGGAGCGGGTGCTGGAGACTGCTTGGGGCCGAAGCTTGGATCCGGTGCTTACCTTCAGAGTTCCCGGGTTTGGCGCTCTTGCTGCTCGGATCTCCCTCCCGCTGCCGCGTTTGTAGTCCTCGCGGTTGCTGTGGGGAGGGATCGAGTGAACTACAAATCCCAGACCCCCGGCTGCCCACCACCGGAAGCTGTTCCAACGCCGTTCGCGCCCGGAGGCGCTTCATAACCGACTCCACTCCCCGCGTCACGGGACCGTGCGCGGGCTAAGCCTGGCCAAAGGGCGGGCCCTCTGTGGCCCTCAGAGGCCAGAGGAGGATGGGCTGGGCCACGGACCTTAGTTCTGTTGGTAAAGTGTAGATGAATGATGTGAGTGCTACTAATTGTAAGCAGAATTAAATTGCTTGTGTTGATGCATGTTGGTTATTCGTTGTGACCGTGATACATAGGCACGCTGGATTATGGCCAAGTCTAAAATCGATAAATCTGTATGTGGGCTAGGAACCATGGACAACTACCTGGTCAAAAAGGTGAATCAAATCAACAATGAGCGTAGGGCCTCACTAGGTAGAGGAGATTATCCTGCTGTACCTGAAGAGGTGTCCTCCCCTCCGCCGGCTCAAGCCGTAACTGACATTCTGGGGGAAGGTAATAGGGGCAAACTCACGGCAGTTGTACAGGTCCACGCTGATTTTACTGAAGTCCTACTTGACACAAGCAATGATACAGTTGTAGAGGAGATACCATCCTCCCCTAGACCAGTGCGCCTATGTAGAAAGGCACAACTCAAACGTGGGGGGAAGAATAGCAAAAAAAGAGCAGAAAAAAGTCATTCTGCCACTAATAGCGCTGGGGCTATAATAGCTGGTCAGGAAAGTATAAATATGGTAGGCATAAATCTTAACCCAAATATAGAGCAATTTGCGCTTCTAATTCAATCCATAGAAGCTAAGATAGAGGCAAAGGTTACAGAGTTGATGAAACCCCTGATTTCTAAACTAGATACAGTGGCTTCAGAAGTGGAGAGGTTGGGTGGGCTTCTAGCAACACATCTGGCCTCAGCAGCAGCACAAAGATCTAAGGTGGTGGATAAGAGTTTAGCTGCTGAGGGGCAGGGCTCTGGTAGAGTGAATTTACAGCAAACTATTCAACCAATACCTGTTATCGAGCTAGTCCCACCAGAGTCTATCTCTCCAACCACTCAGCATAAAAAGGCCATAGTAGCTTCTGAGGGTCCACCAGCTCCTATGTATGTTAAGAAAAATCGCTATGTTAATCTTCCCCCTGACTGTGCACCTTATGTGGTTGTTCTCACAAATGTCCCCCCTATTGAGTGCCCTACTTATCAGGCAATTGAGGAATCCCACGACTCATTAAAAAATAGAACTGTATCTTGGCTAAATAAAAATTGTGGGTTCCCAGTCTTATTTGCTGATCAAATATTGTCAACTAGGAGGGTGAACTGGATTGGAACATCCAGGAAACCAACAGAGGGTGACTGTATTATAGTCAATTTTAGGCATCCGCAACATGTTGCCACAGTTTTATTAAAAGCGGCCTCCCTAGCTCATAATGTGAATGGTATAAGTGTACGTCCACTTGGTTATTTTTATACCCATCTGATTAAAGTGCTGCCGATTCCTGGGCCATCTCGATCCCCTACTCCTATACAGCCACAGACCTTTAACGGCACATATTTGTACAGTGTTGATAATCAGTGTGGGTTAGGGTCCAACACTGTAACGAAGAACAGATTTGATATTCTCTCAGGTTTAGATTCATGTGATTGACGCAAGGAACCTGTGGGTCAGGCAAATGGGAGCATGGATTGTATTGAGCCATTTTGTACGAAAACAAGCCAAAATAAGGTAATTTCATGGAATATTGCGGGTTTGGGCGCTATGATGGAGGATTGCAACAGGATCAGGTTTATTAAGCAGTACCAAATCATTTGCTTGCAGGAGACTTGGTCTTCTGATTGTAATCATTTTCTAGAAGGGTACAAGGCTTATTATGTCCCCGCTACAGCAACAGCAAGGGGCAGGTCCAAAGGGGGTATGGTTACATTTATCTCGGTTGCACTATCCTGTAAAGTACGTAGAGTCTCAACAAGTAGTACCGGTATTATCGGTCTAGTCTTAATGGGGGGAAAATGTTTGGCCGGTCTGGTTAATTTTTATAATGCTTTTAATTCCTGCTCAGCTCATAGTAAGATAGCTGCATTGAATGTCTTCATTAGTAATTCTATGAAGGATTGTGTCCACAACCTTTTCATTATGGGGGACTTTAATGTCCATCCCTGCGGGGACCCCCTTTTCAAAAGTATTACAGACCTGATTTGCCCACAATCCGCGGATTTTCATTTTGAACATACAAAAGAGGGGGAATGTATAAATGCTATGCTCCATGACCTGGACCTAATGGCGACAATGGCCCTGACTGAACCAACTATGTGTTTTGAGATACCGACCTTTAAGGGACATGGGAGGGGAATCTTCATTGATTTTGTATTGATATCATCACTAATGCAGTCATATGCGGGCTCCTTTACCATTGAAGCCAGTGAGTTCAGTGATCATAACCCCCTATCTGTACATATGAGGGGCCCGTGGTTAGTGAAAGAAGGATTGAATATGTCTTCGGGTAGGGTGAATACGACAGATGGGAGACGCCGCTTAAAATGGGCCAAGATTACTCCAGATCTCCTGTCCAAAGAGATTAAAGCTGCTTGTGCAGATGAGATCATGGTTTGTTTGCAAGATGGTGCACAGCCATATAATGTTCTTACTGCCTTCCAAAGTTTAGCGGATAAGTCTCAGAGCTGCTGTCAGCCCCAGCAAAGAAGTTGGAGATTAAGGGTCCCAAATGGTTCAATCACGATTGTTCAAAAGCTGCAAGAAATTTAAAAATAGCACTGGCAGCCACTCCTAGGATAAAGGCAGAAGTCCAGGTTTGTCGCAAGTTATACAAAACCGCCATTGCCCGACACAAGGACCTTCTTAGGGAAGAGGCTTGGAGTGAGATACTTGATCCCTCTACTCTGCAGTGTAGCTCCAGATTCTGGGCAGTGATGAGGAAACCTTTTTTGGCTCAGGAGCCGGGTGACGGCCTGGAGTGTCATATTCCTAAGGAGGTTTGGGAGGCACACTTTGAGAAATTGTACTGTTGTGCGGCAGATGAGCCTCTCAGCTCTGCCTCTCTTGTTAGTGGAGAAATAATTAGTTTCAATCAAGGTGAAGTTATTGAGGGTATTGTGGGCCTAACTTCTGGTAAAGCACCAGGGCCTGATGGGATTCCCCCGGACTTGTATAAGTCTGAGCCTAACTTTTGGGCACCCATACTTGAATCCATTTTTAATGCTGCTGTGAAAGATGGGTGTCCACAATCATGGGGTGTTTCTACAATTATCCCGGTCTTTAAGAAGGGGGACAAAGGCAGCCCACACTGTTATAGACCTATTTCATTAATAGATTCTACGGTCAAAATTGTAGGTAGAATTCTATTGCAGAGACTTTCCGATTGGGCAGAGGGAAATAATATTATGTCCATTTCACAGTATGGTTTTTGCAGAGGTCGCTCTACTATAACTCAGTGCCTCAACCTCTTTCTAATATTAAGAAAGTATACTGTAGTACAGAAGGGCACTGTCCACCTCGCCTTCATGGATTTGTCCTCAGCTTTCGACTGTGTAAACAGGGGAAAGCTGTGGCAATCCATGAGGGAGAAGGGGGTGGATAGTGGTGTGGTTGATTTTTTGGCTGACCTACACAACAATACTAGAGCTAATGTGAGATATTCCCAAGAGCTGTGTGTAACAAATAATTTTAAAATTAGAAAAGGGGTTCGCCAGGGCTGTATTATGGCCCCCTTTCTTTTTAACTTTTATATTAACGAGCTGGATAGCGTATTACAGAATGTTCAGGCAGACTGTCCTAGAGTCGGCAGACGGGGAATTCCTATTTTACTGTATGCAGATGATGCGGTTTTAATTTCGAGAACGGAGAAGGGCCTTCAAGCTCTCTTGGATGCTTTTAAATCATTTATGACAGATAGAGACCTTCTGGTTAATAACTCTAAATCATATGTCATGCAAGTTGGCCAGCAACCAAGGAAGACCTTCACATTTAAAATCGATGACGCTATAATCCCGTTGACAAAAACGTTCTCCTATCTTGGGGTTCTTTTTGATACTAAACGTAATTGGGCCCCTCACCTTGGGAAAAAGAAAGGCGAATTTGCGAGGGTTAATGCCTCTATTTTTAATTTTGCTGCCAAAATAGGGAAAAAACCTATTTGTGCCATGCTAAAATTGTATAATGCAAAATCAGTGGCAACTGCAATCTATGGTAGCGAAATTTGGGGGTATGTTGGTGGGGAGCATTTGCAGATTGCTGACAACACTTTTTTGAAGCGTCTGTTATGTGTCCCTACTGGCACATCCAATTTTGCTGTGCATGAAGAGTTAGGGTCACAATATTTAAGTGACTTGCTCTCTTTACGTCCTTTGACCTGTTGGCTTAAATTATGGTTAAATCAAGATAAACCACTAACACATTTGATTGTGAGGTATTTTCTGGGTCAGGACAAGGTAATGTGTACTCCTTGGATTAAATATTTGAAATCCAATTTTTCTAGCCTAGGACGTCCAGAATTGTTTGAACACCCTAGTAGAATTGTACAAGGGGATCTGGAGCTCATCAAATGGACCTTCCTTATGGATAGGAGGTCCCGGAGGGAAGGGGTTGAGCTCCAGAAACAAAGCGTGAGGAAATTTGCCATGCTGAAAACCTGTGTAACAATAGAACCGTACCTGACTGGCTCATTGTGCTCTCACGAAAAAATTTTGCTGACAAGGTTCAAGCTAAACATTTTCCATCACCTGCTGATCAGACCAAAAACAGATATTTTTAACAAACTGGCAGAACCCTGCGGCTGCGACGGAAAGTCTCCGCAGGATATGCTGCATTTTATATTTTTATGCAAGTTTTATGAGTTCCCCCGTAAGCGCTATCTGGTATCTCTTTTAAAAAAAATTGATTTTACGCAAATCAGACCAGCTCTAATGTACTTACAACTTTTGCATAGTGATTGTATCCTCCAAATGAAGGAGTTTTTAAAATTAACTGTCAAACTGAGAATTTGTCTGGACCAGTAATGACTCGTATTTTGCACTATCTATGTCCTCATTTTTTGTAATGTCTTTTTTTGTAGAAAAATGTATAGTTACTCACTACTTGGCACTTTACTTGAATTGTGTTTATATGTGTGTTATGCATTTTATATTGTATATGTACTTTTATGGTCTTTAAAAAAGAACCGAAATAAAGTATTTATTGATTGATGGTGCAAAATTCACATGGGATACAGAAATTTGGAGTGACATTTTGTCTGCGACATGCTGAAGGGACTAGGTAGCCTTCTGACATATAGGTGTCGATTCCGATCCTGTAAAACCCGGGTACGAATGGTCGGACGGAGCGTTTTTGCCGTCTGAATGGTACCCGGGAAAAACACCTTACAAACTCGCAAGTACGATTTGCACAGAAATACCATTACCGCCCGAGTCGGAAAAAACACCGACCGGCAAAATTTGTACATACAAATCACTGTCGGGACGGCGCACATGCGATGTCCGGACGGAGTCAGGCAGCGTTTCACGGACCAGCAAGTACAATTCGTGCCGACGTCACTCCGCACGCTGCAGGTTTTACGGGAGCCAAAAACTGCCGGGAAAGTGAGGACGCCGCACACAAGGAGCCCCGGCACGCCAGGGACAGCGATGGACCCCAACCTACGCGTCGTCCCGGCCCTCATAGCCTACCACCTCGTATACAGAAACCGACGCAGACGCCGCAGAAGGTCAGAACAACCCCCAGGGGCAAAGGGGGGTGTGTGTGTGTGCAAGGGCCAGGAATCATAACCCACACCCCACAAATAACTACAACAGCATGCACAGCAATTGCCACCATGGACTGGTCACTTCGGGGGGCGTGTCCACCAATCCCACGTCCCGCCACAACGGAAGTGGACGTGGACGCGTACCCGTCACCACCACAATGATGGTACGGCACATACCAGGCCCACCCCTATGTCACACCAACTACGCCGGTACGGCCTGCACCCACGTCCCAAAGGCATGGGTACGGACCGCACCCCCAAAGTTGGGGTGCCCTAGGGGCACGGGCCCCACCCAGGCCATCAGCGAGTGGTTACGGCACATACTACGCCCACCCATACGTCACACGAACTACGCCGGTACGGCCGCACCCACGTCTCAAAGGCATGGGTACGGGCCGCACCCCCAAAGTTGGGGTGCCCTAGGGGCACGGGCCCCACCCAGGCCATCAGCGTGTGGTTACGGCACATACCACGCCCACCCCTACGTCACACGAACTACGCCGGTACGGCCGCACCCACGTCCCAAAGGCATGTGTACAGGCCGCACCCCCAAAGTTGGGGCGCCCTAGGGGCACGGGCCCCACCCAGGCCATCAGCGCGTGGTTACGGCACATACCACGCCCACCCCTACGTCACACGAACTACGCCGGTATGGCCGCACCCACGTCTCAAAGGCATGGGTACGGGCCGCACCCCCAAAGTTGGGGTGCCCTAGGGGCACGGGCCCCACCCAGGCCATCAGCGTGTGGTTACGGCACATACCACGCCCACCCCTACGTCACACCAACTACGCCGGTACGGCCGCACCCACGTCTCAAAGGCATGGGTACGGGCCGCACCCCCAAAGTTGGGGTGCCCTAGGGGCACGGGCCCCACCCAGGCCATCAGCGCGTGGTTACGGCACATACCACGACAGTGGACAGATACATAGGGGTGTGTGCCTATCACTCCCAGCAGTGCCCAGACATATGAGGGGTGGGTGCCATCACTCCCAGCAGTGCCCAGACATATGAGGGGTGGGTGCCATCACTCCCAGCAGTGCCCAGACATATGAGGGGTGGGTGCCGAGGACCCCCAGCAGTGGACAGAGACATGGGGGGCCAACATCATTATCAGATGACCACAGCTCCATGGGTGAATGTACGTATCCCTAACTCAGGACAATGACGATAGTGCCATAACAACACATCACTGACAGCAGTGTCCCACTCCCAGGAGGATGGTCAGCCTACCCCCACTGCGTGACATACCACATGTGGGTGTGAGGACAAATTACACATGCATACCCACCCCTGGCGGAGGCAGCACAATACACACACTGAGATTTTGCCACAAGACTGCACCCTCATGTCAAACACCACTAAACACAGCGAGCCAAAGGGAACACACACTGTCACGCACAGTCCACGAATGAGAGGAATGTACAGGTGCCGGGGCAGCCAACAAGTAGTTGCCCCCCATGGAAGTGAAAGGGTGGAGTACAGACAGATACAATGCCCACAATTGTCAGGCAGGTGCCCAAATACCCTGCAGAACACGCAACACATGTGTGTGAGGCAGGGAGTACACACATGCAAAGTGCGGAAAACGGAAAATGTCCACATGAAGTCATGTCAATATACGCCATACACAAGTACAGTGACCAGCAAGGATGCCACAAACGATGCAGGTGGAGACATTGCAGAGCATGCATGGCCAAAGTCTAAGGGATGTGTCACACACCGAGGCAATGTTGACACAGCTCAGCACAACAATTGGGAAACACCATGCAGGGAAGATGACAGGTGCCACAGAGGAAGGAACACACCTTGGGACAATGTCACCATGCAGTAAGAGCCAACATGACCTACGAATATATGCAGACACCATGTGACGGCATGCAGATACCAGAGTCCACCCCATGAGCAGGACACAACAACATTTACCAGACACCCAACACATCATCACCACCCCAACTCAGGGAGCAGCAGCACCAGCAGCAACAGCAGAATAGAAATAGTGTGCAAATGAGAAAATAACAACCACATTCAGCATCTCGAAGGAAAGTAGCCACAGTACACCATTCCACAAGCCCATAGGCCACACCAGATGCGAAGCACCGGGGGGGGGACACGTAGGGACGCGTCTCCCCAGGCTCGCCTGCACAGTACACTGTACCATATTATCCACAGAAGTGGGGGCATCATGTGGGGGGAAGAACCAGGCACCGCAGGGACAGGAGGGGCACGGGTAGGTGTCGTGGCTGCAGGGACGGACGACCCCACCACAGGGGGTGCGGTGCCTGGCATGAAGGAGACATGTTTGGCATACCACAAACTCCCCTCAGAACCCAGAACCCCACATCCGACTAGCTAAGTGTCCCACTCGATATCCGAGGTTGGGCCCGGCAGTCCCAATGTATAGACAAGCCAGAACAAGCGACTTATAACATCCCCATGAATGGTGTGAATCAGACATAGCTGTGCATCATGATTCACAGATCAGTCCACAACAGAATAGACGCAGACAAGGTAAAGTTTAATGACTACATTCAATGAACCTCGCGTCCTAAGATGCAGGACTGTGGCCAACATAAGCAGACAAATGGTTAAGGCCAGAAACATCAGCATTGTTGCAATATCATAGACATTGAAAGGAGCAATCATAAGAAACTGACAGTGGAAACAGCAACCTTCCTGTCGGCAGTAAACTAATAGTAGTATCATTCGACTAATAGCAGGTCCCTAAGCTAGAAGGGGGGACCCCCCACCGCACAGATCAGCTCAGTGGTATCACATCACAGGATCATCTAGTCCCATCTCCTGCAAAAGTCCTCCATCCATTAGGGGCGCTAATTCAAGAACGCAGAGTTCAAGTTTGATAGAAGGGAACCAAGGGCATGAACTGGAAGTCCAAAGAAGGGAAGCGAAAAAGTCAGAAAAGAAATGTCAAACCTGAACGATGTTGCAGGGAAATCAACCATGTAAAAGGGGAGGAAAATATCACATCGACGGATGCGCCATGAAATGAGCAGGGCTAAAGTTAATCCATCAAGGCATAGGCACTATAAGTTGTAACAGCTTCCAAGAGGAAATCATCTGCACGTTCCGAAAAATTGTCTGCCATCCAGTTCAGCAGGGGGAAAGAACACACGTGTTCCTCAACAATCGGGCCATCCAGCACAACTTGTGGACAACAGGTGGGGACATCAAGATAACTCCTGGTTAAGAACTCATTTGCTGCTGTTCGGATGTCCCAATTCCCCAGGACTCCATGTGCAGCAGCACAGGCCATGACACTGACGCCAGAACAGTCCAACTCATGAGCCACTAAGGGGCACATCAGTCCATCCAAATCCGGGTCAGGAGGCACCGAGTTACACAGGCACACATCCAGAGCCCATTCGAATGGACAGTCTAGGCAATGAAAGACAGGTTGCACGAAGGGAAAGAAGGGAAACCGGAAGGACAATCCATAGGCACTGCTTAAGGTCGCCAGCGGCAGAGTGCCCTATAATTCAAGCATCATGTTCCGAAGATGGAGCAGCCGGTGCATGCTGTCTTGTAACGCAAGAGGTGAAGCCACAGCGTAGTACGCTGATCTATTATGGCACCCCAGCTACGAGGGCGAGAAGCAAAGGGACACCTCCGAAGACGGTAGACAAAATCGAATGATGAAATGCGGGGAGCACACCAAACAGAGTTTGAAAGGAGGTCACGAGGCCGGAGACCACAATGTAAAAAAAAACAGCCAGGCCACCTGTTGACGAGGCATGAAAGATAGTCTGAATCCGAGTCCCAAATATGTAGTGGGAGATCAGTGTTAAAAAGCCTCTTGCACCTCTGTGGGCGTGTGATCTTCGTGAAGGCCAAATGTTTCTCGGGAAGAAGTCAACACGACTTGTGTTTGAGACAATGGAGCCCTTATACTGCTCATCTTGTTGAACTCCGCTTTCAAGGTTGCAATGGGAGGCCAGATGGATACATCCAGCCGGACATGCGGGGTGGGAAAAGTCCGAAATGACAGAAAACCACTCGTAGTGATACAGTCACGATCTCAGGAATTGCCAGAAGCATCCCACAGCAAGCTTCTGCATTGAATAGCACACAATTGCCGTTAGCAAGCAGCGCACAAGATGGGGTCATGACTGGCACACGAATCCACTTCAGCATACAAGCTACATCATGAGCGTGCATGTAACAAGCACCATGCACTTGAATGTGCCTACACACCACAGAATGATCCGGAGTGGAAGTGCACCCTTCACCCCTTAAATACACCTCCTTGCCGTCTCTCACGCACCTGTTGTCGCCTAGCACGGACACAAGGGACCCGAGCAACTGGGGTGCGGTGATGAGAATGGAGGGTGCGGCGAGGGATGGAGTGCTGCCTTCAGCACTGGGGGCAGCCTCCGCCCCCTCTGGGGGCTCAGCCTCGGACCGGTCAGTGTCATAGTCGGTGTTGGGGCTGGACAGGTCCTCCGCCTGACTCCCCTCGGCCTCCGTGCCACATGCTGCGCCAGACTCCCCAGCACTGGTGGCCCCGGTGCTGGCTACCTCCCCCACGTCCATGCCAGTGTCTCCTTCTGTTTCCCCCCGACGATGCTGTGGCCAAGGTGAAGAGACAGGAAATGACCAGACACCTGTATACACATGACACATGAGTCCAATCTACATAGGACACAGCGCATAGCATTAACGCCAACATGAGTGACATCTACAAAACTACAAACATAAGTAGGCCCTGCACCACACAGTTGGTTTACCCACCATGCCACTGGGAAACAATGGGGAGCATGACACAA
This sequence comes from Triturus cristatus, assembly GCF_964204655.1. NCBI lineage: Eukaryota > Metazoa > Chordata > Amphibia > Caudata > Salamandridae > Triturus > Triturus cristatus. Next base: position 701,173,458 of record NC_140594.1, on the reverse strand, counting down.
CAGAAATTTACTTGTCCTAAATCGATACAGAGGAGCTACTCACTGGGGACAGTCGAGCACTGCATCACTGGCATGGCACAGTCACCTACACCCGCAACTGTCCACCAATGCCATGGACACGGTTAATGACACCTCAAATGTTACTACCGGCGTTGCACGTTGTGACTATGTCATGTGAGTGTCATGTGATCCCATGAGCTAGCTGTATGAGTTCCGTGACATGCATCTGCATTTGCTGCATCCAACATGTGTGTGCGTGTCGATGGGCATGGCACACTATTACGCACACCAGGCCACATGTGGAATCAGACGTAACGGGTGTATGTGTGCATCGCACATGCACTTGCGAGACAATGACTATTCTGCGTAGTCTCAATGTATGTGTCATCATACCTGACATGTCCCCCTTCCTGCCAAGGTGTGTGGACTGTCCTGTTTCAAGGACATGCGACCTGTGCCTCTAGTGTCCCCCAACCGGTCTGTGTGATAATACATCCTTCTTATGCACATATGTGGATGTCTGTCACTCCTGTTATGCATCAGCCTCTTCACTTACACTGGCCCACAGCTAGTTCCATGTCATGTCATGTTGACCTTGTGCACCCACGTGTGTAGCTGACTGTTGTTAGGGGTGTTACCTGGCTGGCATACGTGTCCTGGATGCATTGCACAGTACAGACTCTGTATGTAGCATATGTGTATTAGCTGTTGAACATGTGCTCAGTTCATTGACAGTGGTGTATTGCTGTACTCAATCTTCGTTATTCCTTCCAAATTTCTGCAGGGCACCGCCTCTCCCCGACCAATGCCAGACTTGGCTGCCATGAGGGAACGTGACTGTATACGCCGCTACCACTTCACCCAACCGTTGATTGACGTCTTGACCACAAGGCTCGAGCCACACCTCCAACCACTACACAGGTATCCTACTGCACTGACACCCAAGATGAAGGTGATGGCAGCCCTACATTTCTTTGCCACCGGTACGTTTCAATTGACTATAGCTGATGTAGGTGGCATGTCCCAGACCATGTTCAGACGTGTCCTGCATGATGTGTTAGAGGCCATGTTGGTACACCTTGATGAATTCATTGCCTTTCCAACTCGTGAGCAGTTGACAGGTGTCAAGGGTGAGTTCTATGCCCTGGGAGGGATGCCCCATGTCATTGGGGCCATTGATGGAACACATGTGGCTTTGGTGCCACCACACGCACAGGAGGTAGCCTTCCGTAACCGCAAGCATTACCACTCCATCAATGCCCTTGTGGTATGTCTTGCCAACATGATGATATCCCATGTCTGTTCACGTTTTCCAGAATCAGCACATGATGCCTACATCATGAGGCGTAGCAGGGTGCCTGAAATGATGCTGCAGCTGCGCAACGAACGTGCATGTCTTGTTGGTGGGTATGATCTGTTAGTATTGTATTTAGCCGTTCTTCATGTCTTACTGCTTCTCCTGACCCACTTCTGTCCATGATGTTTCCATGTAGGGGACGCTGGCTATCCCAACATGCCATGGCTGATGACGCCTCTCCGCAACCCCAGAACAGCCGCAGAACACCGGTACAACGACACCCATGGGCAGACGAGGCGCCTGATTGAGAGGACGTTTGGACTCCTGAAGAGCAGATTCAGGTGCCTCCACAAGACCGGCGGCGCCCTCCCATATGCCCCGGTGAAGGTCTGCAAAATCTTCCTTGTGTGCTGCATCCTGCACAACATGGCAGTGGAGAAGGCCGTGCCACTCATCCTGGATCCTGATGAGCAAGATCATCCACCCGTGGAGGATGAAGGGCTTGGGCACGGGGCAAGTGAGGATGAGGATGAGGATGAGGATGAGGACATCCGGAGTCAGCTGATCCGCAACTTCTTCTCATAATGGTGAGTTCCGGTGTCTGAGTGTGCACGCCTAGTGCCTTGTGTGGCATGTGTTGCAATGTGTGTGTCGAGCTGACTGTGTGCCAAGTGACTTGGAGGTGTGTTCTGATGTGTCATACAAGTGCAAATGTCATTCCCCATATTTGTGCAGGAACACAAAAATCATTATTCCCATGGTGACAACATCAATCCTGTAGGGTGCATGTACATGTGTGCGGATTACTAGCTCCTCGCTGACTTGTTGTGTGTCTGTCCTCCCCAGGTTCCTGCGGCTGTCGTCTGCTCATGTCATCATTGCACTCCTGCTATTCCTTATGATTTTTCCAACGTGTGCTGGATCAGAGTTACATGCACAGAGATGGTGAGAAGTCTTTTTTGGTAAGGAGTGCAGCAAAGCCTTTTGTGGGTGGTAGGAGTTTGTGATATGTGGGTACTGCTCCTGTGCATGTTGTGTTACCATGCATACATGTCGACTCACCATGGGCCACGTGACGTGTTGCATGGCTCCCATTAATTGATAGTCAACCTTTCTGACAGTCATCTGTCATGGATTGTGGATTCTGATGAAGGCATCAATGTGTGTCTAACGTCCCTCATGAACATACGGGATGGTCATGCTGGACATGGTGTGGGACATCCCCATATGAGGCTCAATGTGGAATTGTAGACTCGCCATGTGCAGCAAGGGGTGTGAGGTCAACCCCTTCACTTGTGTGCCAGCTCAGTAGGATTTACCACATATGTGTGTTGCAGGGGGTGTCCAGTGTGGGTCACACATGTTCAGCCGAATGACCTGTGATTCTGTTCCAATGGATGCAACTCCATTAGTGTGAGGCTGAGTAATAAAGGTGTTCGTCATACTCCAAGGTGCCTCGTCTCTGTCAATGCTGGTCTCTTGCCACTTGGCATGCGGCATCTCTGGCATACTTGCTGTAGATAATGCATAGGAGTCCTTGTGTAGTTTAGCGACATGCATGCAGTTGCTCATGGATTTGGCTCCCTATTGGGCATGTAGTACATGGTCGTGTATGTTTTTTAGCGAGGTCAACCACACAATGGGCCATCACCAGTTGCTGAGGGTGTGTCTCCAGTGCGCTGGTCGACCTTCAGTTTCCTGATCCTGTGTAATGGTTCTTTGGGGATTGGGCATGCATTGTCTCTGGGTGTGCCATGTGACACTGGACACTCCTCACTTTACACACGCGCCTGTTGCAGTTGTCCTTCTGACATCCTAGTGTTTGTGTGCAAGATGGCCCATTTGGCAGGGAGATGGCGCCTGCTGCTGCAGGCCCTGCACAGGCACACAGTGGCCACACTCACAAGATGTTGGGCATCATGTTTTGCTCGCTCACATTTGCCATGCTAGTCCACAGCATCTGTACCGAATGCTGCAACGCACTCTGCATCATGCACATGATCCACAGATAGATCCACTCCAAGTTACGACAGACCATCCCCCAGGTCCATGACAACATCCATCTCATATACTGGCCTGGCCTCTACGGAGCAAGTACATCCACACTCCAAGGACACTGGTCCACTTCCAGGGGTATCTGCACACCTCA